>NC_087207.1:9406077-9426077 GCF_015104395.2 Macrobrachium nipponense
GTAGTGTCATTACTGGAACCTATATCTTTGTAATGAGCCTAAAAGGCTCCTTGCATACGCATGTACGTACGTACGAATGGGGATTTTAGACGTATTTTCATTCGCCTCGAAATATGATGAAAATGAGATTAACAGCCGACTGCCTTTGGCGGAACTGCCTTCTGCATTAACTTATTATTATAAACTGCTGACTAATGCAACGAAATTCGGCTGAGCCAACATTCCTTCATGCTTTACTCTTGAAGGGCCACGTTTGTTGCACCATTGCGAGCTCCAATATTATGCTTATGAAGATCAGTGATGTATTTGGGTGGACAGGCATTCCTGAGAGGGTGGAATTGTTTATGATGACTGTGGGGCTGTCGGTTAGCGCGTTTGAATTGTATAATAATTTCAAGTTCCATATATATCAGACTTTCTTTTATAAAGTCTAGTTATCATCAGTCATCTGCTTCTTTGGATGGATGTTAGTTTAAAGTCAAGAGGAAATAACTTATGGTAGTGGTAGAGATGAGGAGAACAATTAGAGTTTAATCGTGTATAAGTGATTTAAGCATTCCCAAAGCAATCTAAATCTTTTTAGATATCCGTTTCATTGGCGATAATATATAACTGGGTAGTTTCAAGGACTCACAAGTTTTTCAGGTTATTGAATGTTGAGTAACTATACATATAAATATACACACTCACATACATATATATAAATATATATATATATATATATATATAAATATTATATATATATATATATCTTATATATTTATATTCAAAAGTGAAATATAAATGTATGTGAGTGAATATCATCAGGTCAGAAGGAAATACATTCCAGGGAATACGAGTAGTATTGCTATTTGAATCTTAGCTTCAGTCATTCAGTTGTTATCTCTTCTTAACTTTATGAGCTTTCATCAATAGTTTTAGTTTTTAGTTTGTAGTCACTGTTATAGGCATAAGTAAATTATGTATACATTAGTTGTGAAAAAAAATCTTCATTAATTTCTTAGCACAATTCATTTATTTTGGCGACTATTGTTTTCATGGCGTCGGCGATTATGTTAGTGAATTAGGTTTCTGATAATCAGTAAGATAAGAGTGGCAAAGTATTTCCTTGCAATGAGAAGAAAACGAAGATCCCTTATACCAGATCAATGCACTGTATTGGAGCATATTTATGCAAAGGGATGGGATCAGCCATCCGAAGTCCTCCGCATATTCGGAGTACAGAAAAAAAAGAAAAAAAAATAACCGCCAAAACGAGATCTATCTTGACCTAATTTTCGGCGAAGCGAAACGACTTTCGGCCAGATGGTGCGCCTCGTTTTTATTCATGACCTCTCTGGAAAAGAAGTTCGAGTCTCTTTTATGCTTCTCAAGTCATGCCATCAAAAGGCCCCTCGTCTGCTCTTTTCATAGAAGCCATGATTTGATTTTTTTTTCTTTTTTTTCTCTGTTTGTCAAAAGACCACGGCTGATGTCCTGTCACCCAGCGGAAGTTTCTATTGATAGACTTTCTCTTCCCAGCTGACGGCAATCGAACTTTTACAAACGGGCCTTGGCTGCATTGGTGGTTCCTCGAATATTATTCATCGTAAAATAAAAAATAAAAAAATTGTCTATGCAGTAGTGTGGGATGCTAGCTTTCGTTTTGAGGGCAAGAATATGATAAAAATTATCTAAAACATTGCTGATATTATCCATGATTCCCAATCATTGCGAATTAATACAGAAATTATTACGAACGTTCTTGATACCGAAGGAAATATATCTAATTTATTGAAGAAGTACGACCACAGGCGTGTAAATATTTCAATAGGAAGTTTCAATATTTGTCTTTTTCATTGCCGTTCGGGCTCTCTTTTTTCCATGAACGAAAGCTGACCATTTATTATTCTACCAGATGTGGTAGCTTCTTTTAACTTGAAAGATTCTCTGTGAGGGATTTTTCTTTCGAAACAGACTTACCAAATTGACTCTGTGTGTGTGTGTGTGTGTGTGTGGGTGTATGTGTGCAGGTGTGTGTGTCTGTGTCTGTGTGTGAGGGTGGGTGGGTGAGTGTGTGTGTGTGTGTGTGTGTGTGTAGTGTGTAAGCAAACAAACGAAACACAATAATTAAAAGCCCTAAAATAATATTTTACAATGTATCAGCAGTAAATTTTTCAATTATGCCTTCACAGCAGTACCCTACGCCATCACCCAAGTTTGATTGTAACGTTATACTGGAATACAGATTGTTTATTGTTTGCCAGTAGATAGCAGTGTTAGAAAATGATTGCCACTGATGAATAGTTGATTGCCAAAGAAACCATAGGAAGTAGTGTTGCAGCTAATGATGCACTGGGCATCTACTACTGTAATCAATGCCTGATTGCCTGGCCATTGAATGGAAATGGTTTCGCACTGCATAATGTTATTAATTTTGTATTTGACATTACTTAAAAAAATCCGTGTAACCTGTGTTGTATATTTTATTCTATGACGTGTATATTTCAGTTTCTTTCTGACTCGGGATCTATTTACTTTTTGCTCATTTTGATATTCTATTATAAAAAAAATACCACATGTATCGTGGGCGCTCCCACAACAATACAAACAAAGACCTTTTTATGTCGATGTGAATAATACAAGCCTTCAACAATAAGGCAGGAAAGGGATGCCAGCAAATTATGTTCTGCAACAACAGAGATTACTAAGGTACAAATCACTCATCTGAAGCCGATTCGAAGAACTGTATCCTACTTTCTTACTTTCAAAGGGATGATAAAAGGATTTCTGGTCAAGCGCTCTTCCACGTCCGGAAAAGCCAATGAACTAAAAGACCTTCCCACGAGAAGCGGCCTTTCGTAACTAGTAATTCATCATATGGCGGTGTCTGCAATTCTCTAAATTGTGGAGAAGATAGGAAGTTATTATTATTATATTGCTTTGATTATTGTCATTACTGGTATTTTCCTTTTTTCATTATTATTGTGATTATAATCAATATAGTTTTTACATTCAAATTTTTAACAATTCTCAATCTTAGTACGGGCATGACCATTATTTTGACTACCATCTTTTATACTACCTCGGCAAATATGGATATTGCCGAATAATCTTTGTTTTTTTTTATTATGTTATATTATGTATCTAAACTGTATGTTATTGTCTATTCTTTGTATATTCCATGTATATGGCCTTGAGCGGAAAATAAAAATTTTTACTATGATTATTAATATTATAGCAATAGGAGGAGAAGCTCTGCAGTATACATGTTTTACGATCACAGACTGGATTTGATCCTAAAGGTTGACAGGAATTGTTTACAAATTAGAGGAAACGAAGGAAAATGAATCGAGAGGTGTGTGATTTCAAAATGAATCGATATCATTTGAATCTTCTAAAAATTTCCTTAGTCACATGCCTTCCTTTTCCTCCAGGTATCTTCGGGTCTGAGGCTAGAGGGGTCTAGGATTCCCTATATACGGCTGTGCTTGGATCGGTCCCACTGGAGGGAGCTTGGATTACCACCTCCCTCCCAATCAAACAAGTGTGTTCACTTTACCAGGAGGAGAATGAATCCCAGAGACCTGCATCCATAAAAACATCTCCCTTTCTTTTGCCCCTAAAAGGGAAATTTGATTTCATGAAGCAATTTGAATGCAAATACACTTTCGGATAAACTGTTGGTGGAACTGCTATCACTTTGGGAAGCGAATATAGTGACTGTATTTGGTTTTGAATGATATGAGAGATGTACACTGAATGATAACTAGGGATTCGATTTTCACATTGAATGTATTTTCCCTTACAAGGAATTACTTTCTATTCCATATTTATTTCCTTTTACATGTAAGAAAAGTGCATTTCAGTTTAAGTCGTTCATTTGGAGCAATTTGATCGTACTACAAATATTTAATTTATTATTATTATTATTATTATTATTATTATTATTATTATTATTATTATTATTATTATTATTATTATTATTATTATTATTATTATTAATCAGAATTTAAATACTCTTTCATGGAACATAGTAGTCGACCACTAATTGTATAACAAACATTAGTAGGATTCCGAGCTATTAAATCACAACATTATCATAATTAGCAAAGTGATGATGAAACTCGAACAGGAAAAAAAGAAATCTTTACTGAAAATCACATGGTCAAAGCACAAACGAAGACAATTTGTAAACAGCAGTTGTGTTCCTTAACTTTCCAACTGCCTAATTATGAAATTTTATGTGTAAAAAACTATGGAAATTACTGAGATATTGTATAAAGAAAAAATGAAAACAAAATTTCTTTTCATATGGTGTAAAAAAATACTATGGAAACTGCTGAGTTATTTTATGAAGAAAATGAAAACAAAATTTCTTTTCATATGTGTAAAAAAAACTATGGAAATTACTGAGATATTTTATGAAGAAAATGAAAACAAAATTTCTTTTCATATGTGTAAAAAATACTATGGATATTACTGAGATATTTTATGAAGAAAATGAAAACAAATTTTTTTTTCATATGTGTAAAAAATACTATGGAAACTACTGAGATATTTTATGAAGAAAATGAAAACAATTCCTTTTCATATGTGTAAAAAAAAAAAATACTATGGAAACTGCTGAGATATTTTATGACGATAATGAAAACAAAATTTCTTTTCATATGAGTAAAAAATACCATGGAAACTGCTGAGATATTTTATGAAGAAAATAAAAACAATTTATTTCATATATGTAAAAAATACTATCGAAACTGCTGAGATATTTTATGAGATAATGAAAACAAAATTTCTTTTCTATATGTAAAAAAATACTATGGAAACTGCTGAGATATTTTATGAAGATAATGAAAACAAAATTTCTTTTCGTATGTGTAAAAAATACTATGGAAACTGCCGAGATATTTTATGAAGATAATGAAAATAGAATCATTGTTGAAAAATATGGTGCATGCTTTGCCTCGATAACCGTTGTGGTAGTTAACACAATTCCTGGTAATAGAAAAATGAGTAAAGAATAAGTGAATGACTCGAACAAAGTCAATTTGGTTTCACGCGACCCCATCCCATATTTTGTTCGGCCGGAAGTGTTGTCAAACACAGGGGTGTGAGCGGCCCAGGCAGCGACAGATCTTGATATTCCCACCAGAAAAAAAGAAGGGAAAAATATTTCGGACACATCCTTTATTGATTTATTTTTTTTTTTTTTTATTTATTTATTTTCTATTTCACTGCTCAGGGAAAAGGATTGAGAGACTTCATGCCTATTTACATTTGTTGATATCCGGGGGTTTATTACTGTTTTCATCTATATTCCAAAATATGTCCGTTGCATAAGCACTGTGAAATTTTTATTTTTCATCATCAATTTCTGAGTATCATTCTCTCTGATCTTTTCTCTTTTGTCTTATTTGATGATCTTGTTGTATGAGATTCTCTTTAATGTTATCGCTTATGAGTCACTGCTATTATTATTATTTTATTACTATTACTATATTAACATTATATAGTTGATGTGGCCGTCATCATCTCCTCATTTGCATGGATGGTGTTGATAATAATAAATATATATAAAATTATATTGACGCGAAATCTATGCTTCAATTCGACTAGTTAATTGTACAGTGATTCGCACTTCTTCAGCATTGATAGTAAGTGTAATGTGAAATGCTCTCTATTGAATAGTTACAAACTCCAAAAGGAGACGATATATATATATATATTTTATATATATATATATATATATATATATATATATATATTATATATATATATATATATATATATATATATATATATATATATATATATATATATATATATATGTATATATATGTATATATATATATATATATATATATAATATATATATATATATATATATATATATATATATATATATATAATATACTATATATATATATATATATATATATATATATATATATATATATATATATATATATATATATATATATATATATATATATATATATAACCAGAGAGGATACGCGGTTCCCTATTTTATTAAAGTGATCAACCAGTATGTAAATGAAAGGAGTGATAGTCAATAAGACAGAGAGAGAGAGAGAGAGAGAGAGAGAGAGAACGCACCGTCAGTTTTGCAGCTTTAGAAAGATAAATTCATCTTGTGGATTTTGCTTTGAAACAGTAAAAAAAAAAAATAAGAATGAATAAATAGATTTTTTTTTCATAAATCTCTCCATTATGAAGGAAGCAACGAATCGTGGACCTTTCAAATTTGTTTCCCAGGAGGAATAGAAAACATCTGGAATTTTCGAGCCCGAAGAAAAAATACGATGAACTCACTCGCCGGTTATATTCTATTACGATTTTTCTCTCCAATCAACCAACCCTGTATTTTTCCATGTTTCTCTTGGGGGCCGTTTGGCTTGTAGCATTCTGCTTTTCCCCGTTCGCTTGCAGTTTGCCTTACAATGACCAGGAGAATAATAATTCAGGGTATGTAAGCTTGTGTGCATTAGTCCAAAAACTATTGCTCTTATCTATGTTGACAGTTTACAAGATAATCTCTCTCTCTCTCTCTCTCTCTCTCTCTCTCTCTCTCTCTCTCTCTCTTTATATTTTTTCCGAAAGTTCCTTATATTGTTCAATAGCTCGAAGAGTGCGAAGCTAATATGCGTTTTCAAAAAAATTTCCATTTTGTTTTAGTGCTTATGACAATCTTTAAATGAGATTTATTGTTATTATTATTATTATTATTATTATTATTATTATTATTATTATTATTATTATTATTATTATTATTATTATTATTATTAAAAATGGTTGCACTATTAATTTGTAAAGAGTCTTCTCTATTTTCTGATGACGGCTATCTCGTTGTTGCTTAGACTGGCGAACAACGCACCAAAGGGCATGGTAAAATTCGGTTGAATCATTTTGGTTTATTATTGCTTATACAATTCTCTCTCTCTCTCTCTCTCTCTCTCTCTCTAATGCGACGTTTCGTCCTGATCCACTGGACATTATTCAGCGATGACTGCTGAGGGACTGAATTTCAGTGGCGAGTCCTTCTTCTTGAGAGAGAGAGAGAGAGAGAGAGAGAGAGAGAGAGAGAGAGAGAGAGAGAGAATTGTATAAGCAATAATAAGCCAAAATGACTCAACCGAATTTTACCATGCCCTTCGGTGCGCTGCCTCGCCAGTCTAAGCAACAACGAGAAAGCCGTCATCAGAAAAATAGAGAAGACTCTCTAGAAGATTAATAGTGCTGAGCAGCAACCATTTTTAACAAAACCTGTCTACGAGAGGTCTCCTTCCGAAATATTATTATATTATTATTATTATATTATTATTATTATTATTATTATTATTATTATTATTATTATTATTATTATTATTGCTAATATTGTTGTAATGCTACAATAAATTACGATGAGCGAAAGATTTATGAATATCTAGGAAATAGTACGAATACAAAAAAAAATAATAAATGACCAATATCAAGCTCCCCGTATTACGTCATTCGTTTCTGTAGTTATTTTCTAAATAAAATCTCCGTGAAATTTCATACATTTCCCCCAAAATAACTTGCTGATGTTTTTATGATTGATTTTATTGATATGCTAATAATTAAAAGGGATTCACTGAACGACAAACGAGTATATGTCATGAGTGCTTTTAATTAAAATTACCGACGAATGAATTGATAACGAGAGGCCATTAGGTACTTCAAATAGGTTCTGATGTGCTTTCGTTGAGCAGAGAAAAAGGATAGAAAATATATATTTATCTTCTATTTTATTGACATGCTGAAAATTATAATTGAAAGGTTAGGTCCTATAGGACGAGGAAAAAAATAAATATACCTCCGGGAATGGGAATGTTTTTATTACGAGCCATTTTTTTTTGCTGTCATGGTAATGTTATGTAGGATTTCAAACTATAAATTGTTTATTTGAACACTCTCACGAAATTATGAATGTTGAAGTTGAATTTACTTAGCTTTAGCTCTTTTGCTAATGATTAGTTTTTTTTAATGATATTTCTGTACCCTTTGATTATTTTATCAGAGTATTGTTCATTGTACCGAATACAATGAAGAGGATATTACAGACAAATTGTTACGATGCCAATGAAAGTTTAGCCTAGTTTCCAGAATATTTCTCTCCTCAGATTTAAAAAGTATCCTGAAAAGCTCAGTCATAATACATATCAGTGCCAATCTTTGAATAATAATAATAATAATAATGTTCTAAGAGGTCTACAATAATACAAAATGTTGCGAGTTCGTGTATGATTTAAAACCCTTTACAAAAGTTTCGAACCTTCCATGGGTTCACTTCAGTCCAAGGAAAGGTCAAAAGCTTTGTAAAGGGTTTTTAAACTATACACGAACTCGCAACATTTTTATTATTGTGGGCCTCTAGATCATTTTATATATTCTCGCGATAGATAATTTTTTTCCAAAATAATAATAATAATAATAATAATAATAATAATAATAATAATAATAATAATAATAATAATAATAATAATATTTTGGAAGAAGACCCTCTTTTAAACAAATTCTGTTGAATAAAATGGCAGAATTCAGCGAATTAATCTTATGTATTATCTTTTCTATTTTCAATTTTTCTCATTACTCGCGAGTAATAAGAAAAATAGAAAAGATAATATATAAGATTAATTCACTGAAAATCTGCATTTTATTCAATAGAAAATAATAATAATAATAATAATAATAATAATAATAAATAATAATAATAATAATAATAATAATAATAATAATAATAATAATAATCATACTAATTTTTCCCTACAATTTTCTTGCATTGCCACACCTCGAGAAACCGCTATCCTCTGCCCCCTCACCAACCATGATGAAAAGGGAATAACTGAACGAATACGAGTATATGTCATGATTGCTTTTAATTAAAATTACTGACGATGAATTGGTAATATGAGGCCGTTAGGTGCTTCAAAAGGTTCTGATATGCTTTCGTTGAGCAGATGAAATCGAAAGGTACTTTTGCACTTCACTGATGCGGTAAAATTTTAATCAAAAGGTCAGGTCCCATAGGATGAGGGAAATAAACATTATCATGAACAAGAATGTTTGCCTCACGAGTCTGTTTTTCGTTCAAGATAATTTTCTATACAATTTTGAAATTATATATTTCGGTTATAACTTTCACAAACATATCAATATTGAAATTGAAATTAGATAGTTTTTCCCTCGTTTATGAAAGTTTAAAGTTTTTTTATGTGGTATTTTTCGGATACAAAGAACGGTATTTTTCTTCACTTTGACTATTAAAATGTTTATCATTATACTTAAAAAAAATTCAGTAAAAATACATTCGTAGGTTCGTAATCTAAAAACGGCTACTTTTCAAAAAACGTTTATCATTATTCTGAAAAGAATTATGCAGTAAACGATTAATTTTGTAGGTTCATATTCTCAAACATCTAGTGTTTCAAACTTCCGCCTTTTAGGTGACCAGGATTTTCGGAATTTTTTATGCTCAGAATTCCTTTTTTCTTAAAATTCTCCCACAGCATATTCACATTTTTTTTTATGCTTTTCCTTTCATAACATACCAGTGACGTATATGAAATCGTTTACTTATCTCATTCTTGCGCCAATTAAAATTTCGCTAAATGTCATGAAACAGTGAAAAACTGCTGCATTCGCATTATAATTCTCCGGATTATTTAAAGAGTTGAAACTGGAAGCAAAAAACCTCATCATGTTGCTGAGGAGAATAAAATACCTTAAATCTGGTCCCGAGAAAAAAAAAAAAAAAAAAAAAAGTAA
Source organism: Macrobrachium nipponense (assembly GCF_015104395.2). Classification (NCBI taxonomy): domain Eukaryota; kingdom Metazoa; phylum Arthropoda; class Malacostraca; order Decapoda; family Palaemonidae; genus Macrobrachium; species Macrobrachium nipponense. Next base: position 9,415,867 of record NC_087207.1, read on the forward strand.
AAAATGCGCTGAAGCACCTTTGGCGCAATAGTTTTCCGCCCGGTGATCGCCTGAGCCACGGCCCATAAAACTAAATATTAGCCGCGGCCCATGAAATTCAACCATGATCCGGTGGTGGCCTATGTTTGGTACCTATAGTGCTGCTAGAAGTACGATCATGGCTAACTTTAACCTTAAATAAAATAAAAACTACCGAGGCTAGAGGGCTGCAATTTGGTTTGTTTGATGAATGGTGGGTGGATGATCTGCATACCAATCTGCAGCCCTCTAGCCTCAGTACTTTTTAAAATCTGAGGGCGGACGAACACACAAAGCCGGCAAAATTATTTTTTTTCTTTACAGAAAACTAAACCTCTCTCTCTCTCTCTCTCGCTCTCTCTCTCTCTCTCTCTCTCTCTCTCTCTCTCTCTCTCTCATACGAGATTAGGGGGCTGCACTATTATGAAATTTTTTAACGAAAATGCAAACATGTTATGGTGGCTGGCATCAACAAGTGTATTGGCTAATATCCGAAATTTATATGCTACGGTTTATGTTCATGAGTGGGGGCCAATATTCTTTCCAGGTGACAGACAATAAGCTAAGAAAACGAAGAAAACGAAGGAAAAAGAACAAAAATAGGTAAAATCATTTCAATCTGAAAATACTGTAAGATTATTCGTATAAATAAATATTATTCAGCCTAGTTATCTTGTTTTATGAAAGTTGATGCTTGTGGGTTTTTAAAGAGAGGCGTGTTTTCCGCCTAACAATCTTATTTAACAATTGATCTATTTACTTATTTAGTTATATATTAAATCCCACGCTACTCGTATTACTTTTATTCATTTTCAGTTTTATTACAAATTACTTGTGTTATTTATTAAATTAATTTCTTTGCCACGCAAAAACAAAATTCTCTTCCCGTTTTTTTTCTATCTTTTTGTTATATAGGCTAAATAAGTATGTTTATATAATGAGAAGTATTATTCAAATTATTACGCCGACAGATTGAAAAAAAAAATGATTTTCCCTCAAGTCTTGAGGGATTTCAAAGCCATCTCCGGAGTCCATAAATCTCGGAGCTGCTCCATCCATCAGGTCAAGGTAATTGATCGGAATCTCGGGAGAAAATGGGACGATTCATTAAAGTAATTGATAACCGATTCGGTAAAACCCATCATCCCGCGGGGGTGGCCGGGGGGTGGGTTGAAAGGGGGTGGGATCTCTTATTACGATAATAACAATTTTGTCGGTATAAACGTATTTTTTCAATATTTGAAGTACTTGTATATTAAGGGTTTTAACCTTTGCCAAAGAATTATTATTATTATTATTATTATTATTATTATTATTATTATTATTATTATTATTATTTATCTTATTTAATTATGTATTTAGTGTTTTGGTCTATCACAGTCCTCCAATTCGACTGGGTGGTATTTATGGTGTGGGGTTCCGGGTTGCTTCCTACCTCCTTAGGAGTCATCACTTTTCTACTATATTCACCGTTATTAAGATCACACTCTTATTATATTATTATTATTATTATTATTATTATATTATTATTATTATTATTATTATTATTATTATTATTATTATTATTTGGAAGGAGACCTTCACTAAAATACAGGTTTTATTGAAAATAATGGCTATTACATCCGCGTTCTATTTTGTATACAATAGAGACACTTCCATAAAAAAAGCGGCTGAAGTAGCCATTATTTTCAATAAAACCTGTATTATTATTATTATTATTATATTATTATTATTATTATTATTATTATTATTATTATTATTATTATTATCCAGAATTATATATTAAAAATATATTTCTATGTAAGAATAGAGCAAAGACTTTCGAACATCAGTGTAACGTTACACTGATGAGGAACACCGTTCAGGTGTTCGAAAGTCTTTGTTCTGTTCTTACATAGAAATTTTATAATATATAATTGTGGATATTCCTTTACAATTTGTTTTTACAAGACTGAATTTATTAACATTATTATTATTATTACCGTTTTTGGAGAAACAAATCCACAGTTATGTAAATGTAATTTACATATATTTATATTTAAACTTTAAGGATACCTTTCGGGAATCTGTTCGGTTCCCTAATCAATCTGGTTGATAAGGGGAACCGAACAGATTCCGAAAGCTATCCTTAAAGTTTTAAGTTTAAATATATGTACATTTACATGACTGTGGATTGTTTCTCCATTTGAAGACTCGTGCTACTATGAGGATTTTTTTATTATTATCGTTCTTCTGGGTCCTTGAGTTTACGGTATGACATGCAAGGGCATCTTGAACAAAACATCATCAAATGCATGCATTATCAAAATCTCCTATCCACTGTAATTCACAACGCGCTTGAATAGTTATTATTATTATTTCGTTAAGATTCATAAGATGAAACCTCCGTTCACATGGAACAAGCACACCTAAGGGGCCACTGACTTGAAATTCAAGCTTCCATAGAACGTTGATTTCCACCTCTCACCGCAGACCCCACACCGCAACGGTGACTGATCATAATACAGAACCAGTGATTTTTCATCGCCGGGTGGGAGAGTACGCGAACCCCCCCTCGACTTCTGAGTGGCATGCAACTACACAGCTATCCACCATAGACCAGTGGCCCAGCTGCAGAAGAGAGAAATGCTCCAAAAAGGTTCTATTTCCGCCTTCGCGTAACGACGGGAAAGTGGATTCCAAAAAACAAAACTTAATGAACGTGACCACGTGAAAGAGACGGGTTCTCTTTAATCGTATCCGGGGAAGTTCTCTTTCAACTTGAGCCTCGAGGTCTTTCGTGCTTATCTCTCTCTCTTTCCATCGTAGAGATATCTTTGTAAGAAAATATCTAAATCAAAGCCTAACTCTATCTAAACTGGCGGAAATTTTTACGCTCCTGCGTGAGCATGAATATACCTGATATTATATATATATATATATATATATATATATATATATATATATATATATATATATATATATATATATATATATATATATATATATATATATATATATATATATCTAATACATATATGCATATATATATATAATATATATATATATATATATATATATATATATAGATATATATATATATATATATATGAATTGAATGATGAGGCAACGTTAAGAAGATCAGTTATATTTGGAAGAGAAATACTTTTGTGTAATACTTTTATGAAGAACACCAGACTTCAAGAAAATGCCTGAATTAGTCAGGAAAAAAAATCCTGTCAGACTTTCCAGCCGCAGATGGTGAAGTTTAGAAATAGAACCACCGGCATTAACGGATTTTGGACAATATTGTTAGTAATAATAACGAGATAATTAGCAGCAGCAGTTATGCGATAATAGCAGGATTAGCTATGCAAAACGAGCAGCATCATCAGTAGCTATAGCAGTAATAGAAGCTAAGAGAAGCAGAAATGTGATTTCTGTGGCAGAGTAAAAATACATGTAAAAAAAAATGGCCGAAGTTTTCTTCGGCGCAAATCAAGTTTTCTGTACAGCGTATAATCTAGGCCAAAAACCAAAAATTAATCTATCTTTCCGTAGTCTCGGTATAATGCTGAATGACCACCGGCCCATGAATCTTTATCCACGACCTAGTGAATGCCTGTCCTATATAGTTACCAGACGCACGATTTTGGCTAAATATAACCTTAAATAAAATAAAAGCTACTGAAGCTAGAGGGCTGCAATTTGTTACGTTGATGATTGGAGGGTAGAAGATCAAAACACCAATTTGTAGCCCTCTAGCCTCGGTAGTTTCTAAGATCTGAGGGAGGTCAGAAAACACTGCGGACGACAGACAAAATCATCTCAATAGTTCGCTTTTGCAGAAAACTGAAAAGTAGGTATGTGATGCAGCAGTAACAGCTGGTGTGATGTAATGCTAACATCATTTGCAGTAGATAAAACCACCGTCAAAAGACAGATATTATTAATGAATCATGGTACGTCATACATGGTACCCAAACAATCACTGAAGGGCATTTAATATTTCACAATAAAGTTACTCTGAAACGCTTATCACCTCCTGTATCCAAGTCATATTTATGTCTTCTTAATTCCTTATTTCAAAATGACTCATTACCCAATTCTTAAATGTCCAAATTGAGTTTACAAATTAGGGAAAACGTCAATTTCTTTTCATCTGCTTTCTCCCGGATGGCAGGGGGGCGGGGAGGGGGGAGGGGGGCGGGACTGACTTCCTCTCCAGTAGGGGAGATAGAGAAACCCACATAAGCTGAAGCGAGGGCGTCGTATTGGGGAAAAATTAAGGGAAAACGAGGAACAGGAAGGGGAAAAAATTAAGGGAAAATGAGACAAGGAAGGGACACAAAGGTCATAAAAAGGCTTGTAACCTAAATAAAGCTACATTGAAAAAGGAAAAAGTGACTGTACGTATATATATATATATATATATATATATATATATATATATATATATATATATATATATATATGTGTGTGTGTGTGTGTGTGTGTGTGTGTGTGTATGTGTGTGTATGTATGTATATATATATATATATATATATATATATATATATATATATACATATAACATCAATACATACATACACATACATACATACATACATACAGCTGTGTGTATATGTGTATGCGTACACGCACGTGTAGGATTATTGTTTATATGAAAAAATGAATATTCCGAAAAGTAATTCAAATAAAATTACTTTCGCCTTTAGATCCTTCCGTCGGGCAATTAATGTAATTGTCGTCACTCAAATTTTCCAAAGGAAATAATTTTATGTGACACAATCTTGCTTTCTAGAATTTCTGATAGACTCCATCCACGCTTTGAAGTAAGATCTCACATGGCCTGCATATGACGAACTGAATTCTAATAATAATAATAATATAAAAAAAATTGTACCTAGAAATTTATGCTTTCGTTTGACAAGGTTCATCAAACATACGTTCATTTTTCGTTCTAATCCAGGAAAATAGGTAAATAATTCTCCTGTGAACTTTGGTGGAATCCTGCTTTGGTTCAGAAAGAAATGTTGATAATCCGATGGTCTCAACACGCGAAACGAATGTATACATCGGAAAGCGTCACATACAAATATACACTCGTAAGTATACTGTGCATGAATTAAACTGCTCAGATTAATATATGCACACAATAATTTCTCAGGAAACGGGACATACGTAGGTGAAGCCCTATTCTCTGCGATCGTGAATAATATAATTAATGTAAGGCCACGCTTACCAAGCCGCGTAGCTATCCTATGCCGTTTTTTTCTGTTATCCCAAAATATTATTTGTAGAAGCTAATGGCTGCCAATATTTATTGCGATAGCAAATGGCGCTCACTGAATTATGCATTTGCGCGTAACATTATCTATTTTCATGACAGGTGCAGTTAATAATTCATCGATTTATGAAGGAAATTTGGTACCATCTACTTTATTCTATATCCCTATGGCTCCATCTACTTTATTCTATATCCCTACGGTCTCCATCTACTTTATTCTATATCCTATGGTTTCCATCTACTTTATTCTATATCCTTATCAGTCTCCACTACTTTATTTATATCCTTACAGTCTCTATCTATTTATTCTATAACCCTACGGTCTCCATCTACTTTATTCTATATCCCCAACGGTCTCCATCTACTTTATTCTATATCCCTATGGTCTCCATCTACTTTATTCTATATCCCTACAGTCTCCATCTACTTTATTCTATAACCCTACGGTCTCCATCTACTTTATTCTATATCCCTATGGTCTCCATCTACTTTATTCTATATCCCTACGGTCTCCATCTACTGTATTCTATATCCTTACGGTTTCCATCTACTTTATTCTATATCCTTACAGTCTCCATCTACTTTATTCTATATCCTTACGGTCTCCATCTACTTTATTCTATATCCTTACAGTCTCCATCTACTTTATTCTATATCCTTACGGTCTCCATCTACTTTATTCTATATCCCTATGGTCTCCATCTACTTTATTCTATATCCTTACGGTTTCCATCTATTTTATTCTATATCCTTACAGTCTCCATCTACTTTATTCTATATCCTTACGGTCTCCATCTATTTTATTCTATATCCCTACGGTCTCCATCTACTTTATTCTATATCCCTATGGTCTCCATCTACTTTATTCTATATCCCTACGGTCTCCATCTACTTTATTCTATACCCAACAACGTCTCCATCTACTTTATTCTATATCCTTACAGTCTCCATCTACTTTATTCTATATCCCTATGGTTTCCATCTACTTTATTCTATATCCTTACAGTCTCCATCTACTTTATTCTATATCCTTACGGTCTCCATCTACTTTATTCTATATCCTTACAGTCTCCATCTACTTTATTTTATATCCTTACGGTCTCCATCTACTTTATTCTATATCCTTACAGTCTCCATCTACTTGTATTTTATATCTTACGGTCTCCATCTACTTTATTCTGTATCCTATGGATTCCATCTACTGTATTCTATATCCTTACGGTTTCCATCTACTTTATTCTATATCCTTACAGTCTCCATCTACTTTATTTTATATCCTTACGGTCTCCATCTACTTTATTCTATATCCTTACGGTTTCCATCTACTTTATTCTATATCCTTACGGTGTCAATCTATTTTATTCTATATCCCTACGGTTTCCATCTACTTTATTCTATAATATGTGGGATCAATGGCAAAGTTATAGTTTTCAAATTAAGAGAAATATTCTTCGTATTGAATCATGTTGAAATGATTTTGGCAATTAATGATGTTAACGCAACACGCCCTGGAATCTATGAATGGCTTTCGTCGTTATTTTTCAAGAATAATTTTACGCAGTTATACAAACACATATATAGTACAGCCACATGCACACAGTTTCACTGTTTTAGCACTCTAGCAGACAATTTTCAGGTCACTGTGAATGGCACTGAGATAAGGAAGAGGGCAATGGAATTCTGGGTTGGAAGTTTGAGTCACAGTTTAAGAAATAGTTACAGGTTCTCAACGACGCGACTGATGGAAAATATTTAGGAGAGGGAGGTTAAAAAAAAAATAGACCATTCTTCGAAAAATAACAGGCTACGGGAAAGACGTTTTCGTATAGAGATGGAGTTTCTTGTCGAAGGGATCAAAAGTGAAGTATATCTTAGTCTCACCAGACCACTGAGCTGGTTAACAGCTCTCCTAGGGCTGGCCCAAAGGATTAGATATTTTTACGTGGCTAGGAACCAATTGGTTACCTAGCAACGGGACCTAAAGCTTATTGTGGGATCCGAACCGTTTTATATCGATAAATGAATTTCTAATCACCAGAAATAAAGTCATTCCACGTTGGCAGAGCGGAGAATTGAACTCGCGACTACTGAATCGGTAGGGGAGCAAGTAACGCACTCGTCCAAGGAGGAACTGTCGAAGGTATCAGTATTTTGAAGAATTATTGCAAGTAGATGGTTTAGATAAAGGTAGTGGGAATAACTATTAAATAAATAAGAAGCGTGGAATGAATATTTTACCTTAACTACTGAGATACTTTATATGAATTCTTCATTATGAGGGCGATCGTATACACGAGAGACTGACCAAGATGAGTAAGGTTCGTATCACTAGGGGAAGTTTCCGAGGGAATGGACAATTCATTATTTTACTTTTACATTATGGACAATAAAAGAGAATATTGTGTGAAGTAAACAGGCAAAAACCATGACATTATACACGTATACATGGAAAGGAGCGGTTAAAACCTTTCTTAGAGAACGTGGAACAGATGACAGAAAAAATCTGACTTAGTTGTTTAAGAGCAAAACCAGATTTCTCCAAAATAAGGGGATCATTAGGAAAAAATTACATTGAGGTCACTAAATTTACCAACGCATTACTTCGTTAATGTAAAGGACCTGTGCAAATAAAACATCGTAAGCCTAATACCTATTTAGAACAGCAAAAGACTTCCATTTCTTTCATCAAGTATTTCAAGTTTTCAAGTGTTAAAAAACATGTGTAATTGGACTAAAACATATATGAAGCCTATGAATGATTTTAAGATTTTTCTGAGGTTGAAAATGTCCGTATACACGAAGAGATTTTCTTAAATAGGCCTCAAATATAAAACATGACAAATCAACGTATACAACTGACAAAAAATTAATTAAACATAAACATTGCGTAATGTATGCATTTTTAAAAAACTCATTCAATACCTGTGCTTTTAGTATCAATGGAATTTCACTACTTTCATTTCAGTCCTTCCACCTGCAAAACATTTGCGTTTTAGCGCGAGCATCAGCCAATAAAAGGAAGCCCAGAAAAACTGCTACGGAAATGACATTTGCAAGGCAAAGCAGGAAAGGTCACAAAAGAGTCTCACCTGCTGCTACAGAAGCGAGAGCCTCCGATGCTCATTGAAAAGTAGGGCTCCTAAAAACCGAAAAAAAAAGGTACAGCGTAGATAATCAAGAGTTTCACTTCTTTTCAGTAGAAAGAAGTTTCCTTTACAATTTCCAGAAAGAAATTCTTAAGATGATCAAGAAACAAAGCCACAGAAGAACGTCGAAGAAAGAGTACATAAACTATTGAGTGAGAACGCTGACCACTGCAAAAAATGAGGAACCAAAGGAAAACAAGTAAACAAGTTTTCTGTACAGCGTATAACCAAGGCCACCGAAAATAGATCTACATTTCGGTGGTCTCGGCATAATGCTGTATGAGTCCATGAAACTCTCAGCTGCCCGTAATGGACTGTGTTGTTGCGTTGCCAGACGCACGGCCATGACTAACTTTAAACCCTAAATAAAATAAACACTACTGATGCTAGAAGGCTGAAATTTCGTATGTTTGATGAATGGAGGATAGATGATCAACATAGAAATTTGCAAGTCTATAGCCTCAAAAGGTTTTAAGATCTGAGGGCGGACAGAAAATGTGCGGACGGACAGACAAAGCAATGGGGGTAACCAGAATTGAGTGAGGAGAGACGTTTAAGATTTGCAATATTGTTCTGCAAAAAAACTGGTGTACGACTGCATTTCAGGCGATAAAAATAAATTTTTTCGTCATACAGCGAAAACATGAATACGAACAGGCTAACAGCAGTAAATAATTCAATACAGACATCCAAACCAACCATAGACACAGACACACATTATCACAAACGAGATACGTATTACCCGTTCAAAGATTTTGATATCCGTCATTACTTTCCCCAAGTCTGGAAAATATTTAATAGAAACTGGGTTTTCTTTTCGTTTAAACTTGGTGTTTGATCTAGTTTCTTAACGAAAGTTGGTGAATTACTTCCAAAATCGAAAGTTTGAGACGCCCATCGTCAAATCTCTCTATCCTTTCAAAGTTGCTGTCAATTTTTGTAACACTGAAGGAACGATATCGGAAGACAAATGGCGGGTGAGGACACAAGGCATTCAAAGAGTAAGAACGATATCCCCAAAGATATACATGAAGCTGCAGTATACAGAAACAAACGATATATGATGCAAATAATAAAAAAAAAAGTTAAATACTCATACAAAACTAGTATGTGAATGCCAACGATTTTCGAAAGAAAATAATTTCTAAATTTTACCAAAGCTTTACTATAACTATAATGGACGTTATATCTGTCCGTCCGTCTGTCATTCAATCACGGCCAAACGGCTCGGTCGGAGGCCTGATACTTGGCAGGGTTATAGTGAGGACCTCTTTAAGATGGTTTATAATGGGGTTTCATTCTACCTCCTCCCCTCCGAAGGGGATGGGGGTGAGAAGGGATTCCCTGATACGAAGCTGGTTCCCCCCGTGATACGGGGCTTGGTATGCCCGTAGACTTAGTTAATTTACGAATTTATCATATGATGCTAGTTAAAAAAACACTAGAGAGTCACTTATATATGAAGGAGCAGATGAATATGTTTTTAGTACGGATTGGTAAATTGCCAGTGCAAATAATATTGGAATAATACTAATATGTGAACAAATATCCAAACCACAAACGACAGCCCGAGAAACACCACACAATATAGATTAAGTCTTGACCGAAGGCTAGTTAATACCTCGGCTAGACTCAGGAGATCTGAAGCTTTGCTGTGTTTAGATCAAAGACAGGTTTATTGCTAAAGTTACCAACAGAAATATGGTATGGGATAAGGATGGGACCCGTAAAAGGCGGAGAATTGCTTGCGTGACTACCTATCAAAGAAGGAGGTGCAG
>NC_087207.1:9428577-9471077 GCF_015104395.2 Macrobrachium nipponense
CACAGATTAATCCTTTTCATCACCGAACCACCGCCATTTCTAACCCTACCGATGTCATAATTCCGCACATGCATAATCCATTTATTCCTGTTACCTACTATAGTAGATTCACATCAACCGTGCATTTGATGTCTAGGCCAGTCCCTTACGACGCTCCTGATTGGCTGTTGATAAGCCACTCACAGGACTGGAAACTATCAGTCTAGTCTCTCGAGAGAGTTCACGTAGGCAGGATGTATGTTCTACCTCTCCTGAAAGATGTATAGTACCTCAGGAGAGGTGGAGCATAGATCCTACCCATGTGAACTCTCGAGAGAAACTGAGAGTTTCCAGCCCTGTGAGTAGCTTATCAACAGCCAATCAGGAGCGTCGTGAGGGATTGGCCTAGACATCAAATGTACGGCTGATGTGAATCTACTTTACAAGCTGCCCAGTGATCGGATTGAAGTACCGTCAATAGATATCTGTTTTTTAATTGTGTCTTTCCGGTCCCTTTTAATTTCGCACAACGCAGTTAGGAAAGGAATTAGAGGCTCACGTCTGGCCACCAAAGAATGCGGTAGACTTCACCAAATCTTCACCAAGAATTCTACAATCAAAAACATCTCAAGGGGACATGAACGACTCATCTACCGTTTCCATTAAAGGAATTTAAAGAAAAACTCCTCTTGAAGAATGCCCATAAAACAAGGTCTACCTACAAGGCACGGCTTCACACAATGGACATCGACCTCAGACGTGATTCTGAATCACATTATAAAAAGCCCTAGGTGATCAGAATAAGAAAAAGTAAGTGATTTAGGAATAGCATTTGCCTTCCGCGAAGTGACGATGGTATGTGTACAGACATCTTGCCTTTCTTGCGTTTCCAGGTGATATTAAAAAAACAGCAAGGTTTACTACAAATCTAGGCAGCAAATTAAAAAAGCCATTTCATAGATATCCAATATCCACACTTGCTGAATCACCGAAGAAGCCTTTCCGTATCAAAATTCAGAGGTTCTCAAATGATTCATACTCCTTCAAACGGAGTTTGGTAAAATTGTGTGTGTCCCTCGTATATATATTGCTCTACTCACCCTGACTTATAAGAATCTTTTAGAAGACTGGACAGCAAAGGCCTTTTACCTTCACATTAAATTTGTTATCGCTCTACCGATTAAGTTATGTTGAGGACTCTTTCTCATCAACTATCAAAGGAATAGATGATTATTTTTTCCCAGGAATGTGAAATTTGATTTTGTCTATCTTGGTGTTTTCAAATAGCATCAAGCTTACTTTGACGTTTTGGAGCCCTTTTTCTATTTGCTTTGTGGGAAAGTTTGTACATGCAAATACTGATGTTGAATTCACCCGTCTACGCAAAAATGTATTTCATTATTATCTTGAGAAGACCCTCTGCTAGATTCCCCACATTCACCAGTTTTTCAGTGATCGAGAAAAAAAATCCAGAAACGTGTACTTTGACAGTTTCACTTAGCGCTGTCCTACGCCAAAATTTTCGACCGATGGTAAATATAAAAGAGAAAATAAACTTAATATAGAACACCAACAAAATGCAAAGCCCTTTCAGTTCATTGTTTCTTCAATTCAATGGGTTCGTGGTGCTGCCCTACGCCAAAATTTTCAACAAGCCAAAATTTCCCTCCGATGGTAAATAAGAGAGAAAATAAACTTTATAAAGAACACCAACAGAATGCAAAGACTTTTCAGTTCATTGTTTCTTCAATTCAATGGGTTCGTGGCGTGACCCAAGAGCAGGTTTCCTGACAACTTCGCAGAAGGTTGCGGAAGCGGAGGCCTTTTGTCGAGGATGAACAATGGACCTGCACCCGAAATTTTCCCCCGAGAATTCCTTGGGAGTGATCAGGCAGATATCCCGATATGTTCCGTTAAACCAAGTACATGAACGCGTTCCCAGATTCCTCTATTTATTTATATCAGCATTTAGGTAAATATATATAATTTCAAAGTTCGACTTGAATAAATTACATTAGGTTGCTAGAATCTGATTTTAAAATTCAATATTGTTTTCATGAAGCCTGGCTACCAGTTTCAACATCATTTGGCGTCAATCGTCAATGACAGACTCATTCGATTCGGTCACTCTTTTTCTCTCTCTATAACGAAAAACTTCGTAATTTTGGCGTTGGTTTTATTTTCCTTAACATCTTACATCTTAGATTTTTACATATGCTTGTCGGATCGTTCTTTCATGTTTAAATATCACCCTCATCTGCCCTCTCTACCCCAGCACACAGGCTCAGGCACAAACGCATACACACACATTATATATATATATATATATATATATATATATATATATATATATATATATATATATATATATATATATATATAATATCTATATATAATATATATCTTACTCCCCCCCCCCCCAACAAAACTACACAAATGACAACTCTTACCTAGGCTAATGAGTTCACATAAATACAAAAATATGCTATTTATTTCCCAAACCAGATGAACATAAAATGGAACAAAATTATTGATAAAACATGTTTAAAAACCCAAGTGAGCCCCACAAAGAACTGTAAATTATCATTCCACTCTCCTGGATTAGTCTAAGTAATCACCCCAAAGTCTCAAATTGTCAACCTGTACATTCTGACAGTCAAACTTAGAGAATCCCGTTTCTAGAATAATGACACGGGACCCATCTTTGATGGGCTTTGCCTCAACACCTGGTGTCCTCTGAACCGTCTTCCTTCTTATCTCAAAGGAATGTGTGCTTTTCTCTTAAGTGTCTCGAGCGGCCAGACCTGTCATGCACGTACAAACGGATGTACACATCTACCACACCCTATGATCGCCCGTGGCAACAGTTCGAACAGCCATCAGCCCACTAATTCACACACATCAAATTCCTTCGTTTCCAAGAAGGCTATCTCTAGGCGCTCTCTGTCTCCAAATCATAAAAGCTGACATCACGTAATTCACTAACACATCAATTCATCCTTTAATACATACATATTCATATATATAGTATACATATATATACATATATCTCAGATATGTGTGTGTGTGTGTGTGTATTTATCTAAGGGTGCTATTTTGTCCGTTCAGTTACCCACAGAAAGTTGTATGTTAAAGGATTGAAGAACCATAAGGAAATATTTTGGTAATTTTCGCTTTTAGAGAGATCTGGCCACTGTCGCAATAAACAATACTATATATATATATAATATATATATATATATATATATATTATATATATATATATATATATAATATATATATATATATATATATATATATATATATATATATATATATATATATATATATATATATATGTGTGTGTGTGTGTGTGTGTGTGCGTGTGTGTGTGAGTGTGTGTGTGTATGTGCGTGTCTGTGTTTGTGTTTGTGTGCGCAAAGTAAACAACAAACTGTTCTATCTGGCATCTTTAGCCTCCTCCAAAAGTTGCCCCCAAAAAGTCGATATTACTTAGAACAAAGCTTAGTGAATACAGAGTTTAAGCCAAAGGCCAAGCACGGGGACCATTGAGGTCATTCAGCGCTGAGACGGAAATTGACAGTAAAAGGTCTGAAAGGCGTAACAGCAGGAAAACTTCAAAGCAGTTGCACTATGAATTACTTGTTAGAAGAGGGTTAAGGAAAGTAAGATGGTAGGAAGAGAATATGAAAGGAGGTACAATAAAAGGAATGAAGAGGGTTGCAGCTAGGGGCCGAAGGCACGCTACAAAGAGCCTTAAGTAATGCCTACAGTGCACCGCATGAATTGCACTGACGGCACTAACCCCCTACGGGAGAATGCAGGTTAGTGGCAGGTTATTTTTACAGATTCAGCAGAAGCAGCGCTCGAGGGATCACCTTTCAGAACAATGAAATTTCTAGTTGTTAATAAAGCCGCTGAGTTGTTAGGTAAGGACAAAAATAGTTTGCTTCACTTTTTCAGAATATGACTGCTTTGAATAAAAATGATAAGCTTTATATACTTGTTGAGAATGAATATATTTCGAAAAAAAAATAAATTCTTTTTCTTGTATAAAATAATTGTGATTCAGAGGGGGTTATTCAAAGAATAAAAACCATTGGTTCTACTCTTGGCTCAGAATATTTAGAATGAAAACAATAGGATCCAATTAAGCAGAATGCATTTAATAAGTTCGGTATGGAGAAGAACGCCTTTAGAACAGGGTTAATACACTGATATAAGTTAAGTATATCTTAGCTTTACCAGACGACTGAGCTGATTAACAGCTCTCCTGGGGCTGGCCCGATGGATTAGATATTTTTACGTGAGTAGGAACCAATTGGTTCCCTAGCAATGGGACCTACAGCTTATTGTGGGATCCGAACCATATTGTATCGAGAAATTAATTTCTATCACCAGAAATAAATTCCTCTGGTTCCGCGTTGGCCGAGCTGAGAATCGAACTTCGGACCACCGGGTTGGTAGCCGAGCGCGAAATGCACTCGGCCAACGTGGAACTAATACACTGATATTAAATAAGAGATTATTTCCGAGATGTGAATTCTCAATTTTCCTAATATTGACAAAAATGAAGGAAAATTCTTCGACTTTATATGTTTATATATATATATATATATATATATATATATATATATATATATATATATATATATATATATATATATATATATATATATATATATATATATATATATATATATATATATATATATAGATGTATATATATATATATATATATATATATATATATATATATATATATATATATATATAACTAAAAATTAGAAATTGAGAAATATCAAAGCTAAAAATTATTCTTACAAAGTGTACGAATATACCACATTAAAATTAGGAATTAATTAATTTAAAATTTAATTCCTTTAATTTTAATGTGTATATTTCGTACACTTTGTAGACAATAATTTTTAGCTTTCACGTTTCTGAATTTCTAATTTTTAGTTTTGTTTTAACAATCTTAATAGGAATTATATATATATATATATATATATATATATATATATATATATATATATATATATATATATATATATATATATATAATATATAATTATCAAGAAGGAAAGAGGAGGGGTGGGAGAAAAATATAAAAAAGAAAAACGATAGCTTTATATATTTTGATAGCAAAGGCTTCGTGGAAATGGTGTAACAGGTTACAAAATTAAAGAACGGAAGACATGATTATGAAAAAAGCATACGATTGTAATAGGCAAATAGATATAAATATGTTTTTTCTAATATGTTTTCGCGTCGCCTAGAAATCGATACTGAAATGAAAGTTGCAGAGAAGGATAATGATGAAAATAATGAAAAAAAAAAAAGAAATATCTAGAATTTTATACGCTACATAGAGAGAAAACAAAAAGCTGAGGCCTTTTTTTTTGTTTTGTTCCTGTTCAATTTTATTATCAGATTTTTCTGATATATTTTTGAAGATTGTTAAACGATGAAAACGTGGTACCCCACCGACCATTCTCTCTCTCTCTCTCTCTCTCTCTCTCTCTCTCTCTCTCTCTCTCAATAATAAAAAAAATTACGTATGCAACACTGGACGTAAAATGAAGGTAGATTCCCAATTCCTTTGATCCCTTGAAGAATTCCTTTACTACGGCACGCAAGGACATTTATATGATTATCTCGTTTTATTATGGCATTCCAATTCGAGTGAGAATCCGTAAAAACAGAATAAACCTTTTTTCGTGCAAGAGTTGTGCAATATAATGTGTAACTTGTCAGCGACGGGCAGATGAAGTAGGTGGTCTCTTGGTTTACGTGACTAGATTGACAGCTTTGTCTTCTCTCCTTTTGTGTTTATATATATATATATATATATATATATATATATATATATATATATATATAATATATATATATATATATATATATATATATATATATATATATATATATATATATGTATAAACTGGGATAATTCCTCGATAATCTGCAGGGTCAAAGATCACCGCAATAGGAATTTGCTGGAGTCATTTTTATTGAAGCCACGTCAACCAGGAATTTAAACCTCCATCCTGGATTGTCCCTTGATCCTCTCTCATTGTCTCTTTTTGCTTAAAGAACACTCTGCCAGATTAACAACTGGTAACCCGGCACCCCTTTTTGTTTGTTTTTATACATAAAGGTCTGTCAACTTCTATTATGTTCAGTGTGAACTTGAAAATGTAGAATATACTACGAAAGTACTTACTCCAAGTCCCCAGTTTTCACTCGACTTTCTACCGTGGATTTAAGGATAAATATATATATATATATATATATATATATATATATATATATATATATATATATATATATATATATATATAGATAATATATATATATATATATATATATATATATATATATATATATATATATATATTATATATATATAATATATATATATATATATATAGTTTATGTATATATATATAATATATATATATATTATATATATATATATTTATATTATTACTAATAACAATAATAATAATAATAATAATAATAATAATAATAATAAAACGTCGATGCAGCTAAACAAGACACTTCTATGAATATACGCTATGTGTTGTAAAAAGTGTATCTTTTCGTCAATCTTTTTTTTTTTTCCTTTCTCCCGCGAACGATTCCTGGCGGCACTGTTAGAGAGAGAGAGAGAGAGAGAGAAAGCCCGGTGTCGTCCCCAAGAGACATTCAACCAGCGAGTTTCTCGCAACCGCCAGTCTTTTTTTTTTTTTAGAGACTTCCATTCTTCGCTCTCTTTCGAGGACCCGGACTGGTCCCTGGGCTATCGAGGACATTTGATTTTAACCTCGATTCCCTGTACGTGTTCTTTACTTTTTCAAACTGTGTTTCTTAAGGAACTTCATGTGCAAGATGTTGATGAAAATTCACACGCTTCCGTTACTAGCTTTTTGGAATGGCCTTATTCAGGACGTGCTGTATGGTGGCTAGCAGTTCGCCATTTGGGGCCAATACTGGTTTAAAAAGAAAAAAAAAAAAAAAAAACACAGTATTCATTTCATCAATGGTACGCTTTACTGATTAAACCTTAGAGTTCTTAATTTCCTGTTATTCAAGGTAAGAATTTCCACACAAAAAATAAATCTTTATAAAAGCCTAAAATGAAACACACACACACACACACACACACGCACACGCACAGTACTCATTTCATCAATGGTAGGGGAGAGTGGGGAAAGAAGCCCCCCTTAAGGAGAAATGCTTATATAGTCTACAGTATTTTAGCTATTGACCTAACAGAGATATTTCTAGAAAGCTTTGTTACTGGGGTATCAACGATCATAATCATGAGAAGCTGTTAGCAATTTAGGATAGTAAAAACATGACCTGAAAAAAAAGAACAAAGGGGGCCTTTTACCCCATGGGTGGGGTAAGAACCCCACGGTGGGGGCTTTTTGCCCTATACTTAAGATATTGTGGTACTTCATGAAAACTACCATTTATATTGAAAAGTAGACGCCTACTTTTGCTAAATATAAAAAATTCAACCTTCCACACAAAAATATTCAAGAATAATGTTGGAAAATATACAAAAATTAATCTTAGAGTTCTTGGTTTCTTGTAAAATCTAGGAACTTTTTTTTATTCATAGGAACTGAAATTAGCAAAATTGTAAAAGAAATTGACACTTCCCTTACATGACAGCTGTAGCAGCGCAATTAGAAATAAATTCACTTGTATATAGCGCCAAGAATAACACAAATAAAAGAAATAATGGATAAGGTTTGCATAAGAAAAAAAAATGACATAAGTCAAAAAGGTTGACTAATTTAATTTTCTTTACATTACTCCAATCTCTCTGGCTAAAGTCCTGTGACTGTGGTGGCCATCTGGAATTGTAATGTGCTTTTCTGCTCGATTTGGCTAAATAATTTTAACAAAGTGATGTAGCCAGTCTACGAAACAACCAGCATTAGACCATCCATTTGCTGTGCATCTAGCAATTGATCCAGGTGAGCTGCCGATCATAAGTAGTGAAGTCATCCTTTTACTGGCAAATATAAACATAAGAGGAAGACAAACTTCTGCTGCCTTCATTGCACAAATAAGATGTAGTCTGTCCTCTTTCACCACTGGTTACACGTCCAACTGATCAGATGGGGTAAAAAGCCCCCTGGGCTTCTTGCCCCAAGGCGTGGTGGGCCTTTTACCCTACTTGCCATTTTTTAAGAAAACTAAATCCACCTGTACCTCAATAGTTTTTTCAAGTCTGGATTGCATTGCAAGATATTTCTTAGCTCTCATTTAAAGTAACTGTAGTTAAAGTACTGACTTTACTGACGAGATGTCCGCACAGGATTACCCTGATATAGCACGCATACTTACATGAAATGTGTCCAAAGAAGAAAAATGCGTGTTGGCTGTGTCCCATTCTAGTTCTCCCTGGCTGTTTGGTATAGAAAGCTTCAGGCAGAAGGTGTTGCTGCACTGATCAGCTGACTAAGTTGCTATGAAAATAGGGGGAGGCCTTTTACCCCACTCTACCCTACGCTTTACTGATTAAACCCTAGAGTTCTTCATTTCCTGTTATTCTACGTAAGAATTTCCACAAAAATTCTTTATAAAATCCTAGTACAGTGTTAAAGCTAATGCAACAAAAACTTGTAAAAAAAATCGTATTAATTTCATCAATAGGACACTTTATGAAGTGAACTGTAAACTTCTTAATTTCCTGTTATTCTACGTACGAATTTCCACACATTTTATTTTAAAACCCAAGCACAGTGGCAAAACAAATGCAACGAATATTTCCTTCATTCTTGCAGTGCTTTCAATCTCGGGTCAAGAGGTGAAATACGTTTGACGCAACTCACAACAGAACTACGACATTTCTTTCTTTAGGAACGAATTGCTGTCAACGTTATCTAAACACAGATAAAAGCATTTCATTATGAATCGAAGATAATCATCTTGCTTTTATGATACTTGAAGCAGCCGGTGTTAAAAATAACTTTATTTATTAATTAATATTAAATAAATAACAAGAGAAACTTTACGCATTTTAGGAAATATACAAATGTTCATATTATTCAGTGAGAGCATATTCTAAATTAAATTTAATAAAAAGAATTTCAGAGGTTTAAAATCATTATTTTTACTCATTTTTAATATTCAGCTCTGTCCATTCAATGACGAATAAGTATGTTCTTCATCAAATCATTAGTATATTATAAATGCAAAATTGTATGTCTTGAAAAAACATTGCTAACCAAAGTATGTCGGGAAGCCCCCAACAAAGACGAAATAGGCCAAACGTACCTTAAATGCCGAAGAAATTTCATTTTCGAAGACCATTCGCCTGAAACAGCGAGCGGTATTCGAGGTCACGCTGGGAAATTCCAGTTCCGGGCCATCAGTTCCTTGTGAGTACATCAGAGATCTGTCGTATGGAAATGAGGCAACGAGCAGAAGGATCCCTGTCTGGTCGGCCAGACAAAGGCGTCACACGAGCTCGTCGCTGGCAGGACAGTACTGGATCGTCGATACAACAGGACTTTTGCCCATCCTTCGACTTTGCATTCATAGTTTCAATTATTTATCAATTTTCTTTTCATGGGATTTAACAGCAACCTGATTATTCGTCAGTGTCAGCAAGTTTGTAAAAAAAAAAAAAAAAAAAAAAAACAGCCGCATATGTCGCTATCGAAGTTAATTATTCTATCAAAATAGCGAGGACAATATATCTATTGTATTAAACAATATCTTGACGTAAGTTGTAATGAAGATTACTCAGAATACCTCGAAAATTTAATAAATGAAAATAATTTTGTCCTCTAGTAACCTATTTGTACTTATAATAGAACTAAATATTTAACTGTCCTTGGTTTACAACCTACAAATCACGAGCCATGGCTCCTCACTTTACGAGGTCGAGTCCGGATGATTCATCTTTAATTCCTTGTCTGGCCGACCTGGCTTGGTGGGTCCTGCAGACATCCAAGTCAATAACATTGACAGTCCGTAGAAATACAAAGGGATTATTCCGGTGGACTTTGCTAAACTGAACCAAGCTTCTATATTTTAACGTTCGTTGCCTTCTTCCTCGTTCGCCCATTTTCGTCTTCACTCTAACTTCAAAACTTTAGCTCTGTCAGATTAGGTAACTTTCTGGATGTTGTAGTCTCCCTCAGTGACTTGCCATCATGTGGGAAAACTAGAACGCATAAATTATGAAAACGGCAACGAATGTGTTACAACTGCCAAATAGATTCATTATCGTTGCGAGAAGTTTTTGGACAGATTTTCCAATAGCCTTATTTTATCTCTCTACATTTTTCCTCGAGTAAGCTGGGTCATTTCACAGTGATACATACATTGTGAATCAAAAGAAAAGTGGTTGCGGTTTTCAAAACTCAATTTAGTATGGAAAATGATAATAGTCTATTCTAATCTCCACCATTGTTGTACACACACACACACACACACACACACACACACACACACACATATATCTATATCTATATATATCTATATATATTATATATATATATATATATATATTATATAATATATGTATATATATATACACACATATATATATATATATATATATATATATATATCTTATATATATATATATATACACACACACACACATATATATATATAGATATATATATATATATATATATATATATATATATATATTGTGTTTGTATGAAACAAGATGAGGGGCCGCAAAACCAATACAAGCTAAGTGACAATTCCATTGACGGGTCACTGGGCATCATTATCCGATTAACTACTGTCAGCCAATTCCGTATGAATATTCCAGGCGCAATAAGAATCCGATGACGGAGCACTTCCTCCCCCTCTGCAGTATTGACGTTCCCTATGACAAGGTCCTGAAGACTGTCTGATCTCTCGTGCCACTGAAAAGCCTTACTTCTCTCCCTTTCCTAATCATTCTAGTATTTTCATACTGAGTTCCCCTTAGCTTAACTGGGAAAGCTACGCTGGATCTAAATCTAATTCACGAAACAGTCACCTATCCAAGAACTGACCCGACACAACCTTGCTCGAGCGCCTCTGGCGTGGTCGGTATGGTGTTGGCGTGCCACCTCGGTGGCCGCGAGTTCGATTCTCGGGCATTCCATGGAGGAGTGAGAGATGTGTATTTCTGGTGAAAGAAGTTCACTCTCGACGTGGTTCGGAAGTCACGTAAAGCCGTTGGTCCCGTTGCTGAATAACCACTGGTTCCATGCAACGTAAAAACGCCATACAAACAAACATGGCTCCAATGTGATTTTGCACAGGATTAGACACATTTTCGTGAAAGGCCATTTTAAAAATCCTTGCTACGATTATCCACTGTTTTCCCGGAATTACATTCGATACCAATTCGATCGTCAGAAGGATTCAGTAACTCCTAACGAGCTCCCTCCATCTTGACATAATGACCCTATTATTCTGTGCAAGAGGGAACCTCATTACTCAAATGGTCAAACAAGGCGGAGTGACGTCTCGAAATCCACTACCAAGAAATTACAAGATTTCCATTCAACGAACACAATCCAAAACTGAGATGCAAATGAGGACAGAACCTCTCGTGTTGCCTCAGTGTTTTTGTTCTAAAGAACATTGACGGGCGTGGAGACCAACTTAACTAATAAAATGATGAACACTGTATCATAATAATATGTTTCAAATAGAAGTATTGGACGACTATGTGTTGACGTATGTTTCCGTATAATACAGGCATAACACACACACAAACATGCATACATACATACATATATCTCTGTGGGCCCCGTGCCTTTCTCTGTTCTGGCTATGCCCCAATATAGTCGATAGGACACCTGGCGTATAGCAGAGAAGTATGATGGGTTTTATCTTGACGTACATAATTCGTTTGTTCTCTCCTGTGAAACGAACCAGGGCCCTCTCTCTGGTGAGGCGCGTGTCCTAACCTCTATAGATATACCACACATTCCTGTTCCGCAGCAACTGGTATGTTTGAGGGGAAAATCATCAAAATTCATTCCCAGCTTCCAGGCATCTCATTCCAGGCACAATGGCTGTCTCTGGTGGGAAATTAATATTTCCTGATCAGTCAACCGACACCGTCGCCGCTTCATTGATCAAAGATCTTCTCAGAAGTGAAGGATCAGCCAGAGATGTCGGATGTGGAGAGATCTGATCGTCAAAGGTGAAAGGTTTAATGACAGGAAGTGAACTCTCCTTCAAGTTCAACGGAATATTTTTTTTTGCTGAGGAAATTTTAGACTGTCATCGCTAATTTTGATTAATTACTATCATCTTCCACAAAATGAGCATGTATATATATATATATATATATATATATATATATATATATATATATATATATATATATATATATATATATAATGTAAAACATTTTATCGATGACTGAAGGAACAGGGAGAACTGCAGACCAACTAACTGATAAATCTAACAATGAATGATATACACGCATGTATGTATTCAATGACATATTGAAAGTATTTTCAATTATGACCACCATCATCAACTTTCTAGTATCAATGAAAGGCGTAAATAATTAACACTTTGCATTTTAGATGTTTAGTAAGAATAAATTCTCACAAAAACAGCATAAATCCGTAACGCATACGCTTAAATAACCTCGAGCCGAAATGAATTATTTTGCAATTTTCTCAAACTTTTTCTTAATGGTATTTTGTTTTACCTGTCGTCCCCTCACTCGAGGGGAAAGAGCTTATAAACATCGATTGTTTCGACCATGAACACGACCCTTTGCTAATTAAGCAAAGAGGGACCAGGTGCCTCAGGTGAGACGACGACCTGACAGAGAGAGAGAGAGAGAGAGAGAGAGAGAGAGAGAGAGAGAGAGAGAGAGAGAGAGGAACATCTATTTATACGTTTTTTAGTCACATTGTCTTTATCGCTCAAAGGATCATACGTATTAGTTCAGTTTCATAATCTCTCTCTCTCTCTCTCTCTCTCTCTCTCTCTCTCTCTCTCTCTCTCTCTCTCTCTCTTCTCTCTCTCTCTCTCTCTCTCTCTGTTTTTTTACTCTTTCGTTCCCTACAACCAGTTTGGTTTAGTTTTCTGAAAATATATTTATTTGGTATTTCCGTCTGACCTTTAAGTTGGAAAAAGATTCTGTGAGCTATTCCATGTCAGTAAGAAAAAAAAACAAAAAAAACACGAGACTAAACTGAACTTTTAAGACCATGCTTTTACATCATCGTATTGAAAACTTTAGTTTATAATCTTTTGCCGACGAGAGAGAGAGAGAGAGAGAGAGAGAGAGAGAGAGAGAGAGAGAGAGAGAGAGAGAGGATTGGGGGAGAGGGAGGAAGAGAAGCCTCGTAAATTTCAAGTACTAATCGTATCGTAAAATACGTAACATTATTCACCTCCCCTTTCCACTTCCACGAGTACTTCATCGCATCTCTATGATGCTGGTTCTTGTCATCCCAGCCCTTAAACAGCCGTGTTTGCTTGGCGCTGGTAATTGGTTATGGGACGGAGGGGGAAAGAGTATCATTGCCTTTTATGATGATCAAACAGAACGGAAGATGAACATTATACAAATAATGAGAGGGTTCTGCGTACATGGGGTATATAGAACCTATTAGGTAATGCAGGGGATTTAAACAGAAAATAAAAAAATATATAGTTTATTGTTCTCATTTTAAACGAGAAAAAATTACCTTCATTATACATAAACATTTACTGTCATTCGTTGTTAATAATTGTAATATATTTATTCGTACTTTTGTTACCACGATTCTCTTGCATTCAAGTCTGTCGAAACTAACTTAGAATATTGTTGTCTGCTATTGATGATAATAACAATAACAATTATCATAAAAAATAACAAGATATAAAATCCCCAACTGTTTTTCTTACCTGAGTGACACCAATTAAATTGAATACGGCCAACTGTACCCAGGAACAACTATCCTGAGATGGAAAAAATGATGGAAAGTGATATCTAAAACGGACGAGTTGTCAACGCACGAGTAAAATTTAACGATAACGCGTTATCCTTGTCACCGTCCAAACTAATGTTATGGTCACATTTAGACGTGCGTGCTGCTACGTGCAGTCTACGTGCTGAGTCTTGGGAAAACGTGGCCCTACACGTGCGTCGAACCTGCGTATTTTTGAGCACGTAGCTTGGACGTAGCAGATTTGTGGAAGGATCAACAGAGTCTACGTCCTCCCTACGTGTTAAGTAGACGTAGATAGAACGTAGGTCCATTTATGCCTGACCAGTGACGCAGGTCCAAATTACGGCCAGCACAGGTTGTCCGTACGGCGCATTAGGATGCACGCACGGGCCGTAAAGTCAATCTGTGCTGGCCGTAAGTTGACCGTAGGTCCTGCGCGAGTTCAGCGCACGTCTTGTAGAATTCGTAGAACGCGTACGGCCAACGAGGTCGTACGCTGGACGTATGTAAATGTGACCAACAAATGAGGCAGGAGCTCTAACAGGGAGGAATAAAGGAAGACAAAGTAGTAGAGCAGAGTTATATTAGGTTCCCTTTTGGGAGTACTGGATGTCGTATACCTTGAAACCGGGAATTATTTATTTTTAAACAAGAAATAAAAGGAAAAAGGACTGATCCTCCACGTGAACCACCACAACCACCACCATCTAAGAGGAAGTCCTCAGGTAGGAGGAGACGAAGTAGAAAAAAAGGAGCCTCATACATTTCAAATGAGGTTGTTCTTAAAGACTCGGCGTATTTAGTTATAAACCTTCACTATCTTTTAAAGGTGGGAGACTATCCCCTCCTAGGAGAGAGAGAGAGAGAGAGAGAGAGAGACGCGTCAAGAGAAAATCACGTTTGTTGCATACTATATATATATATATATATATATATATATATATATATATATATATATATAGATATATATATATATATATATCTATATATATATATATATATATATATATATATAGATATATATATATATATATGTGTGTGTGTGTGTGTGTGTGTGTGTGTGTGTGTAGAGAGAGAGAGAGAGAGAAAGAGAGAGTATTACGTTCGTTGCATAACATAAACTAAAACAGACATCCACTGCTCCCTTTTGCTGGCAACTTTAGGCAGCTGTAGCTGCAAACACTCTGTCATTTTCTAGCATGGAGTTTAATACCATTCAGTTTACTAGGAGTTTTGCCTTGTATAAAACTGTTGTATGGAATATAGTTTGCCAAGTGCAGTTGTCGAATCTTCTGATCTCCGAATAATTAAAAGTTCTATGCTGACGTCCACTGATTTTCAGGTACATCGGTTTTATGTTCTGGTTCTCCTTATTTGTTAATTTATCACCTAGCTCTAGATAGAACTTGTCTCTCTGTAAGCTGCTTTCCCTCTAGAGCGCCCCCCGTCCCCACACTTTTTATAGTCCGTTCACTCTTTCCATAAAGCTTTTCACACCCAGATTTAAAGAGAGAGAGAGAGAGAGAGAGAGAGAGAGAGAGAGAGAGAGAGAGAGTTACAATGATTCGGATGTCTCAAAGACTCGTTAGTCCATCCGAGGAGACATCGTGTGCTCACTTGAGAGAGAGAGAGAGATGAAACGGTATATCCAAACGCCATTTATTCTTGTTGAGAGAGAGAGAGAGAGAGAGAGAACGGTATATCAAAACGCCCATTATTCTTGAAAGAGAGAGAGAGAGAGAGAGAGAGAGAGAGAGAGAGAGAGAGAGACGGTCTATCAAGACGACCATTATTCTTAATAAATAAAACACGTCAGTATTTCAACGCAACCCCCTTAGGCTGTTACATAAATAAAATATCACACACCGTTGTAATCCCCATCACGTCAACTTTCTTGGAATGATTACTGTGGCTTTGTAACGTTGTTAGGTTCCTGGTTAAATCAAAGTCTTTGACTGTCAAAGGAAGTATTTATTTTAACGGAAAGGTTTTCCGTCTATCCTTTGTAGTAGTCCACAGATTTCCTTTCACCCTTTCTTTGAATACTTAAGACCCGCGACAATATTTCCTTTTCTGTTCTGACGTAAAATCGATGTTGAAGCTCAGATGAATACCAAGAACTCAACCACAAACTGAGGCACAGAGTCCCAGTTCTGCAGTGTAGTAGTTAACCTCTGATAAGGTCAAGCAAAACTTGGGGTTTCGAGACGAAGTAATGATTTAGTCTTCGTGTACAAGTTCCTACCAGAGATCGCTGGTGGCCACTGTTGCCAGCCGGAAGCAAAATAACTCTGAATCTCGCGTTTTCAAAAATCATATGCTGTGGTGTCGTTCACTTTGTCAAAAATGCTGTGAGTCAAGAGGGAAAATTAATTGTCCAAAATGCTGTTAGATTCAAGAGGGAAAATCAAGAGGAGTAACGTAAATATCGCTGGCTTTCTTTGGATTACAAAATTTAATTATAATGTGCAATATCAGGAGATAAAGTAACTGATATTACGGCTGGATATTCCCGATAACTTTAAAATGAAATGTACAAGAAACAACGCAAGGTATGAAGATGTTTCTTGTGAAAATTAGTGGAAAAGAAAGTTAGAAAAGATGTCGAAAGCTTAGTTGCTAGATAAAAAATGTCCTGCCGTTGATATTGGCTCTTTTATTATTTCTAATTGCTTTAATCTTCTTACTGTTTTTTATAGCATTCTTACTGACAGCACTAATTAAAAGGTAATTGTGTTAGGCCAGCAACATTTAACTCATTTAACCCCTTGATTTTTTTTCATATATTGTACGATGTCTTCATTTTTCTCTTCATGCATTAATTAGTTCCTTAAATAATATAATCTCCATAACACTAAGATGAGATATGTCAATATAGTCCACAGGAGAGAAGAGAGAATAAAAGACTCTAGTAGCTCGATAATTTCGCCTTTCACCAGGCCTCTTCAAGAGCTTCATTTTAACTAAACAGAATGAATATACATACTCATATAATCATTCTGTTTAGATAAAATAAAGGTCTTGAAGAGGCGTGGTGGAAGGCGAAATTATCGAGCTACTAAATAGAGTCTTTTATTCTCTCGTTTCTCTGAAGGACTATATTGACACTAACTAATTCCTTATTTGGGATATTCAATGATTTGGCTCGCTCTTTATACATATAAGATAATTTTTTCCTTAGACTTTTCTTCCCTGATAACTCAACTGTCCAGCGTTCTTCTGATGATGATAATAATCATGGTCTTAGCCCCGTCTTCATATGGGACTGGGAGCATTTCCTTCAACGCCTTATCCTTCACCATCTCCGAAGGATCAGTATTACGATAGACATCATTTCTACTCCTTCTGAAAGACCTAACCTGGGAGTGCGTTCTTTGAACGACGGAACTAAAAAAAAAAAAGGATCAATCTGTCCCATCTTCTTGACTTGATTCTCGGAAAGTTTCCGTCTCACAAGGAGAATGTTTCTCGCTTTTTCCAGAGTTAGTCCCAAATCAGTCCATTCTCTGTGATGACTGCCCATTCCATTCAACTCGGTAAGAGCGCCTCAGTTGTGTGGTCGGTATGGTGTTGGCATGCCACCACGGTGGCCGCGAGATCGATTCTCGGGCATTCCACTGACGGGTTAGAGATGTGTACTTCTGGTGATAGAAGTTCACTCTCGACGTGGTTCGGAAGTTACGTAAAGCGTTGGTCCCGTTGCTGAATAATCAACTGGGTTACCATGCAAACGGTAAAAGCTTTACGTAACTTCTATCATACAAAACAAACAATTAACTCGGTAAGGACAACTGTAGTTTTCAATCTTGCCTGCTACGTGTGTGGATATATATATATATATATATATATATATATATATATATATATATATATATATATATATATATATATATATATATATATATATATATATATATATATATATGTATGTATATATATATATATATATATATATATATATATATATATATATATATATATATATATATATATTTCGAAACGCAGATACGTGAGAAAGGACGCGATAAAAATCTATTACATACAAGAAAAATATGTCTACCCTTTATCAGACGGACAAGACTGAAGGTTTATTATCTATCCTTGCTCACGGTACACTTTTAATTGGAGCAAAAATTAAAATCCTGTCTATTTGTTTGATTGTTTGTATGGTGTTTCTACGTTGCATGGAACCAGTGGTTATTCAGCAACGGGACCAACGGCTTTACGTGACTTCCGAACCACGTCGAGAGTGAACTTATATCACCAGAAATTCACATCTCTCACCCACAATGGAATGTCCTGTCGAATATATACGAGGAAGCAAAAAATCACGTATGGAAAAATGAACGCAGATTTTAAATTCTTTTCTAATATAAGTGCTCAAAGTCGACATTAATCATTGATAATAAAACGCGAAGTTTTCCGCTCCTTGTAGAAAGCGTCAATTTAAGCACCACAGGAGTAAGTCATTCAAGCACTGTTGTTGTGTCTAAATAACTGCGTGAATGAAGCGAACATTTCTCCTGTCTATTATTATTATTATTATTATTATTATTATTATTATTATTATTATTATTGATTATTATTATTATGATCGGGATAAAAGAAAAAAAATGTAGCAAAAAGACATAGATATATAAGATAAGTATTATAGTAAACAAATAAATAAGCTAAAAGACATAGCTGGAAAATTGCTTTAGAAAGTTTCCCCTTGGCTCGGTTTTCAGGATCTTCAGAATTCACCAGGAATGGAACAGGGAAATGACAAAGAAATATCTAAAAATTAATGTCTCAACGAGAAGTAAAGGCCTTGAAGTGTCGTAGAGACGACTTTGCCAAGTTATTCTGGGAATCTTGTTCCTCCATTTCAACATTCACCCCTAAAAGTGAACCTCTGAGTAGTTCCTTTGCTGTTCGTCTTGAATAATAATAATAATAATAATAATTATAATAATAATAATAATAATAATAATATTAATAATAATAATAATAATAATAATAATATAATAATAATAATAATAATAATAATAATAATAATAATAATAGGAAATAGATACCCTAATCCAGACTGTAAGGATTGTATCTGGGGACATCAGGATGGAGTTTGGAATAGAAAAATGCGCCTTAGTCAACATACAAAAAGGCAAAGTAACGAGAACTGAAGGGATAAAGCTACCAGATGGGAGCAACATCAAACACATAGATGAGACAGGATACAAATACCTGGGAATAATGGAAGGAGGAGATATAAAACACCAAGAGATGAAGGACACGATCAGGAAAGAATATATGCAGAGGACACAAGGCGATACTCAAGTCAAAACTTAACGCCGGAAATATGATAAAGCCATAAACACATGGGCAGTGCCAGTAATCAGATACAGCGCAGGAATAGTCGAATGGAAGAAGGCAGAACTCCGCAGCATAGATCAGAAAACCTGGAAACATATGACAATACACAAAGCACTACACCCAAGAGCAAATACGGACAGACTATACATAACACGAAAGGAAGGAGGGAGAGGACTACTAAGTATAGAGGACTGCGTCAACATCGAAAACAGAGCACTGGGCAATATCTGAAAACCAGTGAAGACGAGTGGCTAAAGAGTGCATGGGAAGAAGGACTAACAAAGTAGACGAAGACCCAGAAATATACAGAGACAGGAGAAAGACAGAAAGAACAGAGGACTGGCACACAAACCAGTGCACGGACAATACATGAGACAGACTAAAGAACTAGCCAGCGATGACAATTGGCAATGGCTACAGAGAGAGCTAAAGAAGGAAACTGAAGGAATGATAACAGCGGCACAAGATCAGCTCCCCCTAAGAACCAGATATGTTCAAAGTACGATAGACGGAAATAACATCTCTCCATATGTAGGAAGTGCAATACCAAAAATGAAACCATAAACCACATAGCAAGTGAATGCCCGGCACTTGCACAGAACCAGTACAAAAAGAGGCATGATTCAGTGGCAAAAGCCCTCCACTGGAGCCTGTGCAAGAAACACCAGCTACCTTGCAGTAATAAGTGGTACGAGCACCAACCTGAGGGAGTGATAGAAACGATCAGGCAAAGATCCTCTGGGACTATGGTATCAGAACGGATAGGGTGATACGTGCAAACAGACCAGACGTGACGTTGATTAACAAAGTCAAGAAGAAAGTATCACTCATTGCATGTCGCAATACCATGGGACACCAGAGTTTGAAGAGAAAGAGAGGGAAAAAATGGATAAGTATCAAGATCTGAAATAGAAATAAGAAGGATATGGGATATGCCAGTGGAAATCGTACCCATAATCATAGGAGCACTAGGCACGATCCCAAGATCCTTGAAAAGGAATCTAGAAAAACTAGAGGCTGAAGTAGCTCCAGGACTCATGCAGAAGAGTGTGATCCTAGAAACGGCACACATAGTAAGAAAGTGATGGACTCCTAAGAGCAGGATGCAACCCGGAACCCCACACTATAAATACCACCCAGTCGAATTGGAGGACTGTGATAGAGCAAAAAAAAAAAAAAAATAATAATAATAATATAATAATAATAATAATAATTTATTATAGTAATAGCTACTTCAGCAGCGTTACGCTTGTAGAGATTATTCTCTATTTTTCGAATAGAGAATCTCTACAAGCGTAACGCTGCTGAGGTAGCCATTATTTTTAATAAAGTATGCTTGAGAGAGTGTCTGCTTCCTAAGTACAATAACAACAACAACAACAACAACAATAATAATAATAATAATAATAATAATAATAATAATAATAATAATAATAATAATTAACTAAAAATACTCATAGTACAGAGCTCTTTTAGGGATCTGTCTGATTTGAAAAGGGTATCGAACAGTTTCCCGAAAGCTAGATTTATCTTTAAATATATGCACATTTATATAACTGTTGGATTTGTTTCTTCAATAATAATAATAATAAAAATAATAATAATGAATAATAATAATAATAATAATAATAATAAATCTTAGATATTTCAAGACGTGATATTCTCAGTCTCATACGTTTAACAAATACCCCGTGAATAGAATATTTCCGAAATCTCTCTCTCTCTCTCTCTCATCTCTCTCTCTCTCTCTCTCTCTCTCTCTCTCTCTCTCTCTCTCTCGGCCAGAATCTTTAGCTGAAAAATGGAGAGAAACTTAGTTCAATTTTCTTTCTTATCTTCTTTGGTGATAGCGTACTCG
Organism: Macrobrachium nipponense; assembly: GCF_015104395.2. NCBI lineage: Eukaryota > Metazoa > Arthropoda > Malacostraca > Decapoda > Palaemonidae > Macrobrachium > Macrobrachium nipponense. The sequence continues at coordinate 9,449,710 of NC_087207.1, forward strand.
GGACAAACGTCCGTCATAAATAGATAAAAAACTCTTCTTTTACTGTTTTCACATTCTTCCAAACATCGACTTTTAATTTTTTTAATTTTTAGGTCCATTCCTTCTTTCTTTTACGGTCTGAACAGGAATTCCCTCTATGGTGTATTGTCTTGATATTGCAGTCTCGATTTTTTTTTTTTTTTGTTTTTTTTTTTTTTTGAATGGAAAGCTTCACTTCAAACACTTGACATTCTTCATCTGAGATTTTATCAAGACTGAAAATCCTTTCTCCTGGGATCATTCTGTTAGCTGGTCAGGTACGGGATAATAATAATAATAATAATAATAATAATAATAATAATAATAATAATAATAATAATAATAATAATAATATATCCGTTTAAATCATACCCAACTGGGGTTTCTCGAGGAACCCCAATAATAATAATAATAATAATAATAATAATAATAATAATAATAATAATAATAATAATAATAATAATAATAATAATAATAATAATAATAATAACTATTTTGGTAGAAGACCCTCTTTTAGACAAATGCTGTTAAAAAGGATGGCAGAATTAAGCGAGTTGATTTATATATTGTTTTTTTCTATTTTCCTTACAATTCGCTTCGCAGGCTCAGCGATGTTTCTGAGTAACTGGCCAATATTCATATTGGGAATTTTCAAAAATTGTAAATGCTGAAGGAATCTTTTATTAGAACAGGATATCATGGTCCAGGTCAAGCAGTTCAGTTCGGGCCGGGTTGTCTTTGGTTTAAGGGCTGGTATTGGTGCTGGTATAGCTGGTATCACGTGACGTTTCGACCTTCTCGTAGTAGGTCATCTTCGGACGAGTTGTTGAAGAGACTGCTTGACCTGGAGCTGATATCCTGTTCTAATAAAAGATTCCTTCAACATTACAATTTTTGAAAATTCCCAATATGAATATTGGCCAATTACTCAGAAACATCGCTGAGCCTGAGAAGCGAATTGTAAGGAAAATAGAAAAAAACAATATATAAAATCAACTCGCTTAATTCAGCCATCCTTTTTTAACAGCAATAATAATAATAATCATAATGATAACAACCAACCCAACAGAAACCAAAACAGCAACCTCCTGGAAAAGGCGCCTGGAAAAAGCAAAATCATGGTGAGAAGATCTGACTTGAGTAAACTAAAAGAGATGGCAGAAAAAGGCTGGAAGAACAAGCAAAAAAAGAAAACAAGGGAGGAACTCAACGAGAAATACAAAGTACAAGAGAGGGGACTAAACAACACAATAGAAGATGTAAAACAGAGGCTTAAGGCCAAAGCACATAAGATCCAACGGTACAACGAACAGGAATAAGGGATACCAACAGAACAAACTATTCGGAACCAACCAGAAAAAGACTATACAGCCAACTAAGAGGGGAAGCCGAACCAAGTAAGAGACTCTGGAAAAAACATATGGAGCAATCCGGTATCCACACAACAAACATGCAACATGGCTCCAGGAAGTCAAGGAAGAAGAAACAGGGAGAATAAAACAAAGATTCACAGAGATCACGACAGACACAGTCAGACACCAACTAAAGAAAATGGCAAACTGGAAAGCCCCAGGTCCCGATGAAGTCCATGGATACTGGCTCAAAAACCTCAAGGCCCTACACCCACGAATAGCAGAAAAACTCCAGCATTGTATCTCAAATCACCATGCACCCAAATGGATGACCACAGGAAGAACATCCTTAGTACAAAAAGACAAGAGTAAGGGAAATCTAGCCAGTAACTACAGGCCTATCACCTGCTTATCAATAATGTGGAAGTTACTAACAGGTATCATCAGTGAAAGGCTTATACAATTACCTAGAGGAGACAAACACCATCCCCACCAACAGAAAGGCTGCAGAAGGAAGTGTAGGGGCACAAAAGACCAGCTCCTGATAGACAAAATAGTAATGAAGAACTTAAGCATGGCATGGATAGACTATAAGAAAGCCTTCGACATGATACCACACATGGCTAATAGAATGCCTGAAAATATATGGGGCAGAGGAAAAACACCATCAGCTTCCTCAAAAATACAATGCGCAACAGAATACAATACTTACAAGCTCTGGAATAAGACTAGCAGAGGTTAATATCAGGAGAGGGATCTTCCAGGGAGACTCACTGTCCCCACTACTCTTCGTAGTAGCCATGATGGATGCCGGATACCAACTCAAGAAAAGAGGCAACAGAATCAACCATCTGATGTTCATGGACGACATCAAGCTGTATGGCAAGAGCATCAAGCAAATAGATACCCTAATCCAGACTGTTAGGATTGTATCTGGGGACATCAGGATGGAGTTTGGAATAGAAAAATGCGCCTTAGTCAACATACAAAAAGCAAAGTAACGAGAACTGGAGGGATAAAGCTACCAATGATGGGGGCAACATCAAACACATAGATGAGACAGGATACAATACCTGGGAATAATGGAAGGAGGGGATATAAAACACCAAGAGATGAAGGACACGATCAGAAAAGAATATATGCAGAGACTCAAGGCGATACTCAAGTCAAAACTCAACGCCGGAAAATATGATAAAAGCATAAACACATGGGCAGTGCATGTAATCAGATACAGCGCAGGAATAGTGGAATGGAAGAAGGCAGAACTCCGCAGCATAGATCAGAAAACCTGGAAACATATGACAATACACAAAGCACTACACCCAAGAGCAAATACGGACAGACTATACATAACACGAAAGGAAGGAGAGGGACTACAAAGTATAGAGGACTGCGTCAACATCGAAAACAGAGCACTGGGGCAATATCTGAAAACCAGTGAAGACGAGTGGCTAAAGAGTGCATGGGAAGAAGGACTAACAAAAGTAGACGAAGACCCAGAAATATACAGAGACAGGAGAATGACCGACAGAACAGACGACTGGCACAACAAACCAATGCACAGACAATACATGAGACAGACTAAAGAACTAGCCAGCGATGACAATTGGCAATGGCTACAGAGGGGAGAGCTAAAGAAGGAAACTGAAGGAATGATAACAGCGGCACAAGATCAGGCCCTAAGAACCAGATATGTTCAAAGAACGATAGACGGTAATAACATCTCTCCCATATGTAGGAAGTGCAATACGAAAAATGAAACCATAAACCACATAGCAAGCGAATGCCCGGCACTTGCACAGAACCAGTACAAAAAGAGGCATGATTCAGTGGCAAAAGCCCTCCACTGGAGCCTGTGCAAGAAACACCAGCTACTTTGCAGTAATAAGTGTTACGAGCACCAACCTGAGGGAGTGATAGAAAACGATCAGGCAAAGATCCTCTGGGACTATGGTATCAGAACGGATAGGGTGATACGTGCAAATAGACCAGACGTGACGTTGATTGACAAAGTCAAGAAGATGTATCACTCATTGATGTCGCAATACCATGGGACACCAGAGTTGAAGAGAAAGAGAGGGAAAAAATGGATAAGTATCAAGATCTGAAAATAGAAATAAGAAGGATATGGGATATGCCAGTGGAAATCGTACCCATAATCATAGGAGCACTAGGCGCGATCCCAAGATCCCTGAAAAGGAATCTAGAAAACCTAGAGGCTGAAGTAGCTCCAGGACTCATGCAGAAGAGTGTATCCTAGAAACGGTGCACATAGTAAGAAAAGTGATGGACTCCTAAGGAGGCAGGATACAACCCGGAACCCCACACTACAAATACCACCCAGTCGAATTGGAGGACTGTGATAGAGCAAAAAAAAAAAAAAAAAAAAAAAATAATAAATAATAATAATAATATCCACTCTTAAATCATCACCCAACTGGGTTTTTTCGAGGAACCCAAATAATAATAATAATTAATAATAATAATAATAATAATAATAATAATAATAATAATAATAATGCAATAAAAAAGAAAGAAAAAGGGGTTTAAACCCCATCATTTACTTTTACCTGGCCATCCTATTCAATGCCCCGGAAGATATGGCTGCATCCCCCTGGCATTTTCTTCTTTTCCGCTTTTTTGGAAGGGAAATTTACAGCGACTTCCTCTCTAGTTTACGAGTTTGCAATATCACCATGCTCAATATTTCGCTCGCATTTTTTTTTTTTTTTTTCTCCAGATCACATGTTCCGAGGTTCTCTCTCTCTCTCTCTCCCTCTCTATGCGTTCGAACCCAGAGAGACACACGACTGTTTTTTGTCTTCGTGAGATATCGCGAACTTCAGAGAATATTCTGCTTTTCTTCTCACGCGGGATATTTCAATGACTGTTATTGTTTGGCTTGACAACCAACTTTTTTTATTTTTTTTTATTTTTTTTAAGCCAGGTCTACAAGTCTATAAATAAGCCGCTCAATCAAAACAAAATGGTATTCTTTTAGTCAATACACACATACAAACACAAACTTGCAAACATACACACACACACACACACACAACACACACATATATATATATATATATATATATATATATATATATATATATATATATATATATATATATATATATATATATAATATAATATATATATATATATATATATATATATATATATTATATATATATATATATGTGTGTGTGTGTGTGTGTGTGTGTGTGTGTGTGTGTGTGTGTGTGTAAGTTTGTGTTTGTATGTGTGTATTGATTAAAAGAATACCATTTTGTTTAGATTAACCGGCTTACTTATAGACTTGTAGACCTGGCTTAAAAAAAAAAAAAAAAGTTGGTTGTCGAGCCAAACAATAACAGCTTGGCGTTGAGAATTCGAAATGAATTCAAAAAGGGAAATGGGGATACAATCCACAATGATGTAAAATCCTTCTGTAGTTTTACAAGAAATATATATTTTATAAAACTGCAGAAGGATTTTATATTATTGTGGATTGTATCCCCATATACACATACATACATACATACATACATACATACATAGCATACACACACACACACACACACATACACACACACACACACACACACACACATATATATATATATATATATATATATATATATATATATATATATATATATATATATATATATACGTTTAACGAATACTCCGTGAATAGGATATTCCAAAATCTCTCTCTCTCTCTCTCTGAGCATCAGTCAAGAAAATATATTTTTATTCATTGTCGATGCGTTTCAAAAGCCTCATTCGAGTGAGACAACCAAGTTTACTCTATACCAGTTTCAAAGAGCTAATTATAATTTACCAGTTAGATTGAAGAAAAAGAAAAAGAAAATGTAAAATGAGAAATAATACATGCGATCAAAATCCATGCAAAAAAAAACCGGATTTCTTGTTCATTATTCTATGGAAATCCTTTCTACATCAAATGAATTCACATGGATTCGCAAAAAAAAAAAAAAAAAAAAAAAAAAAAAAAAATCCTCTGATCGGGCTACATGCAACTTATATGGTATTTCACAGTTAAGTGTGTGTGTGGGTTTTTTTTACAAAAGGTGAAGTAAAGTTTTTAAGTTTCTCTTATCCTGGAACTGAAGTCGTTATCGACTACATGCATCGGGTGGGATGTTAAGCAAAATTTGATATTTCTCTAAGTTCCAAGAGCTGGTTAATGGAACTGGAGGTGGATTACCCTAGCTGTTAATCTCTTATAGCTTCTATGAATTACCCACCTGTAGCGATTAAAACCCTAATGCTTTTCAATGATATCAATAAACTGTATACCACTAACTAAAATTCAGCCTTATAATATTTCTATCACATCACCTCACCAGGTGAATTTAAATTTTTCTTCACTATGGACTGAAAAGATTCTAATCCTAGTCTTGGTATTTTTGATTGACTGACATAAATATACATTAAATCATTGTACCCTTAAATGAAAACGTAGACATAACTTACCTTAATGATACATGAGGCATGACGCAATCCGTTCAGTCGTGCAACCTGTGAAACAAAAGAAAAAAGTTCACTGAAGGAAATTTAAATAATTAGGATTTGTGCTACCAGCAATTGTGGAAATATTCAGAGAACAGTCTGTTGTTAATTTAGCTAAGGTTGCAGTCCCAACGCCATTCTCCCCTCTGGATGAGACCCACTGTAGTGGACTAAGTACCACGATACAATTGAATTCGAACTGTTCTCGTTGGTTCCTTGCATAAACAGAGGAGTTTTTATACGTATACAAGCAACTCAAGTTAACATCATCAATCATGTGGAATTTTAATAGTAAATTTTCTTGAAGAAAGTAAATTCCGTCTTTTACATGTAAAAGTTAGATCATATTAGCTATTATTAATGACAGTTTACCTCATTACATTCTTTTGAAGGGTAGTTGACCACGATGTAGGTATTTTTTTTTTTAGACGCGTCTGATAAATACTTAAAGGATATATTTATGCATTTTTTTAATCTCATTTTCTTGTTGACATCTGTATCCACTGTCATGGCCGGACATGATCTTTCTCCCTGTCCAACATTTCCAGAAATGTCCTTTTTCCTTAACCCGGTCTTTCATTTCTTCATTAATTCTTCAGTATTAATTAACAATAAGCCTCAATTTCCTCATTATTAATTAACAATAAGCCTCAATTTCCTCATTATTAACAAGCAATAAGCCTAAATATCTTCATCATTAATAAGCAACAAGCCTAAACGATCATGAACACTCTAAGCAAGCCTACAGGCAGTGGAATGCCGGAGCGAACGATTCCAAAACTAGTCCACTGCAGAGCCAGAGGCATTCAATTCCGACGAAGAATTATATGACCTCACAGAGTTCGACTCCAAAACACCTGCCAACTATTGCCGCGACCTGGGGCGGCACGAGATTCACAGTCTTGCTTTCGCGTTCCCCCCAAAAACTTGGGTGTTAATGGGTAGGGAGAGAATAAACTTTGGGTATTACTGGTTGCAGAGCGAACATACGAGGCCGTTTAAGCTGTTGGGAAAAAGAAATGTTAGGTGACCATTCAGAGCGAATGATTCGTTTTGCGTTTCGGGAAGAAGAATACTAGTCGGTCTGCTTTGCGCTTATGGTTCGTGTTTCGTGTCCATCAATCTCTTAATGGTCATTAATCTCTTAATGGTAAATGAAAATGTGATCTTGAGTAAGTTTATAAATTCTCTCTCTCTCTCTCTCTCTCTCTCTCTCTCTGTAACTGTGTACCCCTATCACTAAGGGATACCCATCCTTGCTTTCTTTCTATATATATATATATATATATATATATATATATATATATATATATATATATATATATATATATATATATATATATATATATATATATATATATATATATATATATATATATATATATATATATATATATATATATATATATATATATACACATATATATACATACATATATATATTACATACATAATTATTATCTTTATATATATATAGTATATATATATATATATATATATATATATATGTATACGAAGAGAATAGGTATACTGAACCGACTGAAAATTACGAAAATAAATAACAAATAATATTTAGCCAAAATTAATTGAAATGAACGCGACTTTCCACATGAACATTTGCATGTTACGGCAAATATGCAGACAGGGTTTCAAAATGAGTAATGAGTGATGAGGAAAAGATTCCAACTTTAAGGCAACTGTAAAATTTACTACCACGAACACTTCAAAGCACATGTTTATTTGCATCTGTATAGACGTTAATGACGAATTTACGCGCATAAAAAAAGAATTTCATAAAAGAAAGAAAAAAAATTATATATTTCCGGTTTTCCAGGTAGACGAGCCTATATTATGATTCGATGAATGATTAGCCTTCCTCAAATAGGAAAAATACAAAATCAGAAAAAAAATTCTTCATTTCATTCCACGAGTTGTCGTTACTTGTTTGTGTATTAGTTCCGGTATTTCTGTTTGATTCCCCTTTTCAGTGTGGGAATCAAACAGATTCCCGAAAGCTTTCGGTACAGATATATCTTTAAATATATGTACATATACATAACTTTGGTTTTGTTTCATCATCATTATTATTATTATTATTATTATTATTATTATTATTATTATTATTATTATTATTATTATTATTATTATTATTATTATTATTATTATTATTCAATACGGCAACATCTCATTCGTCCATATAAACAGCCTGACTAAAAGATGAACTATCACTTTTAGTAAAAAAAAAAATATAATTAAATCAATAAAAAAAAAAAACCTGGGGAGCGAGGTGGGATTTCATCATAAATACATATTTTTTTCTGATTGTGTTGTTCAAAATAAATTTCAAAATTGCATTCATTCATTTCCAGCGACACGTGCAACCAATGGAACTTTAAATTGGGCTCGTCAGTCTCCCAAATTATAGGAATAGTTTCAAAACTATTGTTGGAATGTTTCGTTCCAACAAATATACGATTATCATCATTGTATTCTCTTCTACTTTCGGTTAATTTAAGTGAATGAACGCCGTATGACATAATTATATCAATATTGATTTCGATTAATTTTGCTAAATAATTTGAAATTATACTTTAAATTCATAACTAATTTCTATCTTTTCCGTTTATTAATTTGATATCTGGCAGTAAATTTACGTTAAACATAATTTCGTATCAATACAATAATTCATAATTATAAATAGAAATTATCATCAATAACGGTTTTTTTTCAATATTACGCTTTATAATTGTTTAATAAATTTATAATTAACTTCCAGTTTGCTAGTTGAAATAATTTAAAAATACTTGCGCTAAAATTATGATTAATTTCTATTTTATTTCCAGGAAAGTGATTTAAAATCCCACGGTGAAATGATAATAACTTTCGATTATTGTTAATTTTATTAGGATTCTGGCTTAGGTGGGTTTTATCAGTTACCTTAAGCCCTTATTTTACTTATTTACTTATATATCTTCAAATGCTGTTCCAATCTACATATTTCTATATAAATTGGCTATCTTTTAGGTTGTCCAAATAGCAGTAATATTAAGTGGTTTTTACATACAGAAAAAATTTCTGTACTCAAGGTGATGAAAACGGAATCAATTAGGCATTAGTGAAGAAGGATTTATATATATATATTATATATATATATATATATATATATATATATATATATATATATATATATGTGTGTGTGTGTGTGTGTGTATGTGTGTATGTGTGTGTGTGTGTGTGTGTATAAAAGCCATAAACACATGGGCAGTGCCAGTAATCAGATACAGTGCAGGAATAGTGGAATGGACGAAGGCAGAACTCCGCAGCATAGACCAGAAAACTAGGAAACATATGACAATAAACAAAGCACTATACCCAAGAGCAAATACGGACAGACTATACATAACACGAAAGGAAGGAGGGAGAGGACTACTAAGCATGGAGGACTGCGTCAACATCGAGAACAGAGCACTGGGGCAATATCTGAAAACCAGTGAAGACGAGTAGCTCAAGAGTGTATGGGAAGGACTGATAAAAGTAGACGAAGACTCAGAAATATACAGAGACAGGAGAATGACAAACAGAACAGAGGACTGGCACAACAAACCAATGCAAACTAAAGAACTGGCCAGCGATGACACATGGCAGTGGTTACAGAGGGGAGAGCTCAAGAAGGAAACTGAAGGAATGATAACAGCGGCACAAGATCAGGCCCTAAGAACCAAGTATATCCAAAAAACGATAGATGGAAATAACATCTCTCCCATATGTAGGAAGTACAATACGAAAAATTAAACCATAAACCACATAGCAAGCGAATGTCCGGCACTTGCACAGAACCCGTACAAAAACAGGCATGATTCAGTGGCAAAACCCCTCCACTGGAGCCTGTGCAAGAAACACCAGCTACCTTGCAGGTAATAAGTGGTACGTAGCACCAACCTGAAGGAGTGATAGAAAACGATCAGGCAAAGATCCTCTGGGACTATGGTATTAGAACAGATAGGGTGATACGTGCAAATAGACCTGACGTGACGTTGATTGACAAAATCAAGAAGAAAGTATCACTTATTGATGTCGCAATACCATGGGACACCAGAGTTGAAGAGAAAGCGAGGGAAAAAATGGATAAGTATCAAGATCTTAAAATAGAAATAAGAAGGATATGGGATATGCCAGTGGAAATTGTACCCATCATCATAGGAACACTAGGCACGATCCCAAGATCCCTGAAAAGGAATCTGGAAAAACTAGAGGCTGAAGTAGCTCCAGGACTCATGCAGAAGAGTGTGATCCTAGAAACGGCGAACATAGTAAGAAGAGTGATGGACTCCTAAGGAGGCAGGATGCAACCTGGAACCCCACACTATAAATACCACACATTCGAATTGAAGGACTGTGATAAAAAAAAATATATATTATTATTATTATAACTGTCCTCAGAAACACAAAACTCTCATTCATAATGTGAATCCTTCTTTACTAATTCCTAACTGATTCCCTTTTCATCACCGTCAGTAAACTAAATCACTTTCTGTATACAAGAAATACTTAATAGCCTCTCCGAAATCTCGGTGGTATTAATACCCCTCTCTCTGGGGGATTCATTGTGGATTTTCCCCTGACACTTAAATCCCTAATTGCTTTACTGCTTCGACAACCGCTGGGGTGCGGACCTTTTTTTTTATTATTACTTTTTTTTCTCTAAATATTCCTCCTTGTTCCGGTATTTGATAAAGTTTGACAATTCACAGTAAAATAGTTTAGCCATTTTTCAGAATTTCCCTACAAATACTTTTCTTTATGTATACTGGTTATCTACAAACTAATTGAAGAAAAATGCTTTGATTTATGATACTCAAGTCATCCCTAGGTAAAAGAAAATCTGATAACACAGTTTAACCATGAATATGCTTTATTTTAAATTTTTTCTTATATCCATAACTCCGAAGGGTGAGGATGACATCCATTTTTAATAGCGAGTAATAATTAAAAAGCAAAGTCATGGGAAATAAAGCTAATAACTAAAGAGAAAATTAAAACAGATACTTGTCAATCACTTTCCAGCCATTTCGTATAAAAAGAATGTTAACGAATTTCGAATTGTCAAGATGAAAATAAGTGTAAGGGATTGGACAAAAATAAATAAATCAAGAATTTTTATAATTTTATAAGCGTTAAAATGTCTTTTAGTTAAGGAGTCTTTCCGAAAAGAATGAAATAGTTAACAATACTTTATAGTTTGTATGCAAATCGGACGCTCTGTAGTATTCATTTCCCATGTGTTGACATCTCATTTAAAACGACATAAATTCAGGCCAGTATTACATATCCCATTAATACGTATTAGTAAAAATGCAAATTTACATATAGAAACATGATCATCGCTTTCGCCAAAAGCCATTGAACAAATGAAATGGTTTATGAATACCTGGTTTCGCAAATGAAAATGCACAATGCTGCCTTTCGTATGTAAATTTTTAATCAGCCTTCAATGCGGGATTATTGCAAATTCTTTTATTTTTTGTGTGGTGCGGATGGGGTGTGAGGGTGTGGGTGGGGAAGTCTGGATACCTGCGTTTATGACTTAGTAATTGTTTTTTCTGTCTCATACAATAATTATTAGCAGAAGAAGCCTTTGGGAAATTGTTGATGAAGTCAGAATTTAAGAGAGAGAGAGAAAAAAAAAACCAAAAAATCCACAGAAATAAATTTACAAATGAATACCAAAAATTCTGAAGGAACTTCACCAGGAAGAAGTTCAAGGGTCTGTGCATTCTTTTACACACTAAAATACTTCATCATCGATCAGCATTGCTATAGTGACGGCCGTTGTTATAAATAATCAAGCTTTGAATGACTCGTCCTAACAAGCACTTTTCGGCACTTGAACAGCAAGTACCAAATACATTTAAGAAATATAAAGGCAAGGCCTTTTTGTGATATTGTAGAACGAACTCTCGACGTTTAAGTAGAGCAAATTGGTCTAACCAACTCGTTTTACTGATGAGGAACTACACTTTCTACCCTTCTTCCTCTAGTAGTAAGTGCAAGTGAAACGTACTGTTAAGACCATTCGTTTTCCGTTTCTGCTGTAAAGATATATTTTATTTCCAGTGACGTAAGATTTTGACATTTTAACCAATACACTAAAGAGAATCCAAAAACACGAGACAGTTCTAACAAACAAACGTGACAGCTGAACATCAGATATAATAATGAATAATATTCGTTCGGGGTTTTTCTATCCGTTAAATTTCTCCTCGCACTTACATCCAAACTGACTCAGAGAAGTTTCATAAATATGCAACTGGAAATGTTAGGGTTAATTGAGGTGTCCCCGATGTCACGTCTCGGAATATCGGCCACAGCTCATATTGTCCATCTCCCCACAGACAAGGAGGCAGAACAGATGGTTAATCATTATTAATAAGAGACGAGGGAGAGTCAAGGTCCCATTGTTGCTCTTAAAATGTAGATTTTAGAATTTCTGTCACTCGCTGGCTGGATTTGTCGTCTGATATTTAGGAGGGGAGCGAAGGCAACATATACCATTATCATATTACCGTTATTATTTATGCCATTATTCAACGTAAGGAACACCAGGGACGCAATATTAAATCCCATTTTGAATGTACGTGTCCTTGCGCGTGTGTGTGAGTGCATGCTTGTCTGTGAGCTTATTTTTGCTTGCAAAAATGGAATGAAATATTATTACCATGGCAGCAGCCATACTGAAATCTAAGAAACGAACAGCCCTTAGGATAACGATCAAAAAGTTTCTTGAGCATTAATTTACCTAGAAAAAAAATTAAATTTTTTAGAAGCCTGACAAAGACAAAGACGATACAGTCCAAACTCGGACTGACAGGGACTTGAAAGAAAGGATACCAACAGAGATCCCTGAGAGAGAAGCAAGAGCTAATTATTGCCTAGACAAGGAAAAGGAGTCTTAGGGGAGTCCTTCGAGGGGAAATGAACATCACAGAGGTTTTTAAGAAAGATTCTTATAGGTTTTAAAGCTGGAAGAATAAAAGACGGATGGGACTGCCCTCCCCACAAGGGATAAAACGAATTTCGGTCATCGGACAAGACGTTTTATAGTAGAGGTAAGTCTAACACAAGGCGTGATCCGAACCTCCGGTTTTTACTTGGAATGCATGCTAAAATGTATGGTTAAATAATGCATTGTTTCACCAACGAAAATTAAAATAAATACGCTATATTTTATTAGAAATAATTGTTCTGTGCTGTTTAACATGCACAATATTTATTTTTTACTTTTTATTCTAATAATAAATCATAAAATATCCTATCATAAAAATCCTGTATCTTTAACTCCAGGCGAAACACCTTTTTCAGACCTTTTTAGGCTTTCCAAAGGGTTTTCCTAACCCCCCTGCCCCCCCCAACAAGAACAGCAAAAGCAAGAACAACAACAACAAAGTAGCTTGTAGACTTACTTCCCGCGAGTAAGCGATAAAGATGCAAATATTACAAAAAGGCTTATTGGCTCTGAGAAAAAAATCAATAAGCTTTACAGGAAAGAGGGGATGAGTCCAGGTTCTAGGCCTCTCAAGTTCTCAACAAGGACGGGGTGAAGCTTATAACCACATTCCTCTCTCCACCCTGATTGCAACCCGCAACAAGCGACTGTCTACCAAGTACATTATTTACTGCTTAGTTATTACAGAAGAATAATTCTTTTTAAAGGACACAAACTTGGAATTCTACTTTGTGAGTAGATGGGGGTCTCGGCTTGGGCATTATTATTACTACTATTATTATTGTTAAGACATTCGCAGTCTCGCGAAGAACAAATTGTTAAAAATCCACAGTTATATACTAAAATATATTTCTATGTAAAAAGCAAAGACTTTCGAACACTTGAACGGTGTTCTTTATCAGAGTAGACGTTAACATGCTCTTAACATAGAAATATATTTTAGTATATAACTGTGGATTTTTAACAAACCATTATTATTATTATCATTAGTATTATTGGAGAAACAAATCCACAGTTATGTGCATGTACATATATTTAAAGATAAATCTGTTCAGAAAGCTTCCGGGGAAACTGTTTCATTCCCATTTTTCAATCCAAGATTGAAAAGGGGAATCGGACATTTTATCTTTAAACAAAAAAAACATATGCACTACATATACATAAATGTGGGTTTCGTTCTCCATTTCAAGACTCATGCTACTGCTATTATTATTATTAACTAATACCTCTTCACAAGAAGTAGGTTATATAAATCAGGAAATGTGGGGGAAAACACACTCACACACACAACATTTATTGTGGAAGTGAATACCATAAAGCGGTTTGCTTTTCTGGTTGACCCGAGTCTCTTGAGAAACCACACGTAGGTACTGAAAGCTATCCAAACAGCAGTAATCACTTAATTGCACAGAAAAGTTAAATATTGCTTCTGCCAATTAAGATTACAAACGGTCATGATCATAATTATAGACTATTTTAGTTGTATATATAATCATGTCTGTTATTGTTAGCGATGTCTGAAATATACCGGAAAATAATTATGGATATAATCCATGTTGCTACGATTTTGTTTAGTTTTACTGATCAATATCGTTCGTGATACAAAACTTGAATTTGATAATGAGACCTAACGAAGAAAACTAGACATCAAGAGAGAGAGAGAGAGAGAAAAGAGAGAGAGGAGAGAGAGAGAGAGAGGAATTTTATCTTTTACTCGTTTTAACTTTAAGGGCTTCATCTAATACTAAGACTCGTGAGGCAGTATTCCACACCTGCTTTCCAGAGGAGAGAGAGAGTTGATTCACAAGCTTGTTTTGACTTCCATAAACTTAACTTAATTGGTGTTAATGGGAAAAGGGGCAATATACAGGGCCGTTTTAATCTTTAACAAATTGGCCGACAAATCAACAGAGGAAGAAATTATTCCCTTCACTGTTGTGGAATATTAACCGTTAAGCGGGACTGCCTTTGTGGTTCTGGATACTAGCTGTCTCCGAAAAGGAAACGAACACAACTTGTACCTCGCCATGTGCAAAGACAAACATCTCTCTCTCTCTCTCTCTAAGTCAATGTCGTACACAACCTGTACCCCGTCACGTGAACAAATAAACCTCTCTCTCTCTCTCACTCTGTAGGATGGATTAATACAAGTCTCTCTATCTCTAAGTCATATCTGTACACAACTTGTACCCCGTCATGTGAAAAATATCCCCCTCTCTCTCTCTCTCTCTCTCTGTACACAACTTGTACCTAATCATGAGTAAAGTTAGAATTCTCTCTCTCTCTCTTCTCTCTCTCGTCTCTCTCCTCTCTCTAGGCATATCTGTACGCAAACTTGTACCCTGTCATGGGAAAAATAAAAAATCTCTCTCTCTCTTTAAGTCATATCTATACACAACTTGTACCCTGTCCAATGGGAAGTCAGATCTTTACATAACTTGTACCCGGTCATGTGTAAAAATAAAAATCCTCTCTCTATCTCTCTCCCCATAAGTCATATCCGTATTCAACTTGTACCTAATCATGAGTAAAAAATATTTGCTATTTCTGTCTCCCTCTCTCTCTTTATTACTCTGTGCGTATGTAAGTGTCTGCACACATATTCAAGGTGTGAAAGCAGTTTTGAAGTACAGGGCCTGATCCAGTCTTGGCTGTAGCATTAGTATAATCAGTCTCATTCCATTCTGAATGAATTAATGTCATATCCAAGTCTTTGTTATCAGTCTTCATTGTATGGCATAATTATCGCAGTGCAGACAATTACAAAAATAAGCCTGCTTTTCTTTCCTTGCTAGCTGGTTCATTTCTTGATACGTCAATTACACGTACCCAATCCTGCATTATGGATGGTAAATTATGATTTCGCTTTATACGCAAGTCATTTAATCATCTGGCATCGAATTGTCCCGAAATCCCTAACTCGTTTTTTGAATGATGGCTTGACTCGCATTTCTAATAAAAAAAAACCTTCACCAATGAAATTACCCCGTGGGAACTCATACGGAAGTTGTTGCTTCAGTTTAATATTCCTAAGTATCAGAACGCATCGTTTTTAAGATACTTTTCCTTTAACGAGAAATTTACTTATAAGGTTACGTATACTGTCAGACATTACGATATCAGATATCCATTGCATTCTTATAAACATTTAACGAGTGCTGATAAGAGACAAAAAGTGGGATATTTACTTGTAAAAGAAGAAGAAGAAGAAGAGGAGGGGGAGGGGGAGGAGAGGAGGAGGAAAAGGGAGGAGGAGGAAGAGAAGAGGAAGAAGAAGAGGAGGAGGAGGACGAAGAGGAAAGAGGAGGAGGAGGAGGAGGAGGAGACCACAAAAACTCCTGTCAAAACTGAAATTTCCTCGCGCTCGGAGGAGAAATGATTCAAATTCCCGAGGTGAAGATAAACGGCGGCTATTACCTTCAAAGAGCCTCCTCCCTCTCAAGCCTCCCACTTCCCCCCAAAAAACCTTAAATTAAATGAAAAAAGTTGCGCTGTCAGCATTCACGTCGATTCCCTCCTCCACTTAAACTTTGCCTCTCGCTTTATATCCGGCTTCATTTTTGCCGCAGGAAATGCTGGAAACTGCTGGGTTTTTTTTTTCACTTCTTTCAGAGAGAATTCATCCCACTTTGGATTACCATCCTGGCTAAGGTAGGGCGGTCAAAGAGGTTTCTTTTTGTCCTGATCGTGAAGTTTGTATGTGATTTTTACAGGCTCGAGTCTTGTCTTATCCTCTCTGTTTCTTTTTGTATACAAGCACACAGACACACACATACATATGCATATATATTGATATATATATATATATATATATATATATATAGATATATATAATATATATATATATATATATACATACATAAATACACACACATATAAGTGTATATATATATATATATATATATATATATATATAGATATATATATGTGTGTGTGTGTGTATATATATTCATATGTACATACATACTGCATGTGTGTGTGGGGGGAAAGGAAGGGGGAGCGGTTATCATGTGTAGGATATTTTCACGTATCAAAAGCATATGAATCATGGGAAGAAATTACATCAAACTAGCTTTAAAATATGAGAACATGGATGTGATTAAATTCTAAATAGCACACTTAAATACATGATTTTAGTAATAATAATTTGAAACGCATGTCATACCCCCATATGCTAAAAACGCCCCCCGTAAATCATTGGCTTTGAACGTTTAATTACCTGACCCAAAGATATTATGAATTAATGATGAAATGATCGTTCAAAAGTAAAAAATATAGGTCAGATGATTTAATTATTGTAATTAGCATATCACCATTAATAATGGGGCCGATCCCCCACATTAAACAACGATATATGGCACAAAATTATTCCAATAGGATTGTCAGGGTGATAGATTAAATACTTAGATTTTTTTATAAAACGTTTAGCTATTTCATTAAAAAAATATTGACGATATTCATTTCATAAACAATTAGAGGCTATTTTGAAAGAACGTAGGCACTAGATACTTCTTTTACCCTGTGACTTTTCCTAATTATATGGTAGTCATCTTCGAACTACATTTTACATGACTTTCCGAGAGAGAAATAAGCACATTTTATGGATTTCCATCATATAATCCTAGAGTAACACCACTGCCATGACTAAAAACAACCATCATCAAAGCAATTTAGATGTATCGTGTTTTTTAAATCATTGGTTGCAATTTAAGAGTGATATTTTTATAACTTTTCTTCTAAAAGAAAATACTAAAATATATGATTGTATAACGGCGTCCCGAGAGTGAACCAACGAAATTCGTCGTATTGGATCTTCAGATATCAATATCAATTATTAATGTCAGGCAGGTAAAGAAATAATCAAAATAAGTGTGAAGGGTTTCTTTAAGGGACGGGAGACCTTCAAGCCCTAAGTCTTGGATTGAAGTTGTTTATTCACGAACCTCTGAATATATAAAGAGCATCGGAATATGTTCAGTGTCGGGCGTTGCTGATTTTCTGAAAAGTATAAATGTTGTGGAATGAAGAATTCCTGAGGAATTTAGAGAGTTCACGAGCAAATCTCTCTCTCTCTCTCTCTCTCTCTCTCTTTCTCTCTCTGAGACACGAGTTATATTATCACTAAAATGCTCACTTTTTCACATTTAAGAATAATTAGTCTTCCCGTGGTCATTCATTCATTATTTTTACCTCTCTTTTGCATTATTTTTTTCCTCTCAACTCTGTCTCTTCTACTTCCTCTAATTTTCAGTCCATCCCAACTATTACCTCTGAATGGAGACATAATGTCCGCTAACCACGTAACTTACTATAATGACTATAGCATATATTAAAATATAATATAAACAAGTAAAAAAATAATGCGCCGAAGTTAATTTGGCACAATGGAGTTTTCTGTACGCCATAAAATCAAAGCCACCGAAAATAGATCTATCTTTCGGTGGTCTCGGTAATATGTTGTATGAGCCGCGGCCCATGAAACTTTCACAACATCCCGATGTTGGCCTGGCGTACTTTATATCGTTGCCAGACTCACGATCATGGCTAACTTTAACTTTGAATGAAATAAAAACAGCTGAGGTCAGAGCTAGGCTGCCATTCGGTATGTTTGATGATTGGAGGGTGGATGATCAACATACCAATTTGCAGCCCTCTAGCCTCAGTAGGTTTTAAGATCTGAGGCGGACGGAAAAAGTGCAGATTGACAGACAGAGCCATGTTTTACAGAAAACTAAAAACCGACTTAAGAAGCTCCGCCATGCTTCCGAGGACCTAAGAACTATACGAGAACCGTGACTGAGAGACCGAACATTAATAAGCTGAGTTGAGTTGAATATAGAATTTGGGCCAAAGGCCAAGCACTGGGACCCATGAGGTCATTCAGGGCTGAAATGGAAATTGACAGTATAAGGTTTGAAAGGTGTAACAGGAGGAAAACCTAAAAGCAGTTACACTATGAATCAAGTGTTAGGAGAGGGTGGAAAGTACGATGGAAGAAAGAGGATATGAAAGGAGGTACAGTAAAAGGAACGAAAGTAGTTGCAGCTAGAGGCCCGAAGGCACACTTCAAAGCAATGCCTACAGTGCGCCGCATGAGGTCCACTGACGGCGCTACCCCCCTAAGGGAGGAAACTTTGATGAATCATTACGGATTTGTCTTTTCTTGTTTATGTCTTCTCGCATGGGACTGTTTGTGAGGAAGAATGCTTGGCAAGTGTGAGCAGCTTAGGATATTTCATTACGTATTTAGTGCATTTTATTTTTCTCTTCCTGTGCTCGATGTTTCATCGGATTGCTTTAAGGCCTGTTTGAATAGGCACAAATGAATAGAGATAGATATATACTCTAGGAAAGAGCTCAAAGCTTCTCAATGCTTTGATGGACTTTTAATTATCGCCTTTAGGAATTATATCTAATGCCCTTACAGAGGAATCATGCAACTCTACAATGTTGACCCGGAAAGACAGTTTCCACAATTCAGTCCTATTATCCTTAGCAATCAATCAATCAATGTTGTCCATGAGAGCAATCTGAGAAACTCTTTGCATCGCCAATAAGCTTTATTGGACTCCGAGTCATATTCACATTGATACGATTTCATATTGATCGGATGGAGTCTCTTTACAGGGAAAAGCTGTTTACCGAGCCGGTCTGTTTTTATGCTCTGAAATCTATTTGTTGTTCCTTTTCGTCTGAATATTTGCCTGCCTCCTGTATGAGATAAGCAGTGAGGCTATCAAATTTGTTTAGCATAGTATACATTTTATTATGTAAGGACGGTTTGTTTGTTTGTTTTGTTTGTAGGGTGTTTTTGCGTTGCGTGGAACCAGTGGTTGTTCAGCAACGGGACCGACAGCTTTACGTGACTTCCGAACCACGTCGAGAGTTAACTTCTATCACCAGAAATACACATCTCTGACCCCTTAATGGAATGCGCGAGAATCGAACTCGCGGCCACCGAGGTAGCAGGCCAAGACCAAACCAACCACGCAACTGAGGCGCTTGTAAAGATGGTATTCAATGGTTTACTTTAAAACCAAGTACAAATGAGCCAGCCCATTTTTGTACAGTGCATAATGCTTTATGGAACTCTCAGCTACGGCCCGGTGGTGGTCTGTGTTGTTGGCACCTATAGCGGTGCTTGACGCACGATCATGGCTAACTTTAACCTTAATATAAATAAAACTGAGGTTAAATTCTGCAATTTGGTATGACTGATGGTTGGAGGGTGGACGATCAACATACCAATTTGCAGCCCTCTAGCCTCAGTAGTTTTCAAGATCTGAGGACGGACAGAAAATGCGGATGGACAGAGAAATAGCCATCTCAAAATTTTCTTTTACAGAGAAGTAATTTCAATTGAAATAAAATATCGTTGTGTTTGTCATTCGGTGTTTGCCATTAAAGGCAGCCCTACGACTTCCCATGTGATGATATGATCTTATATATCAGTACAAAAAAAAAAGATTTGCTAAAAATAGAATATATTCATTTATTTAAGATAAAGCAATATGATTTTTTAACTAGATGAAAGAATGAAGTCAATTTCTCTCTCTCTCTCTCTCTCTCTCTCTCTCTCTCTCTCTCTCTACCATATTCATTACATTTCTATGCTTTCAATCTTGTGATTTTGCTTTCGAAAGAAATGAGAAGTGGTGAGCGAAAGCCACTGAACTAACAACGAGGAAGCTCTGAGTGCCTGAGGCCAAGCTCTGTGTACACAAAAGGATTGTGGAGAGACTCGTTCGTGGATCAGCGGTGATTGAGGCCCAGCGGGAAGAGACGAGAGAGAGAGAGAGAGAGAAGAGGACGTGATCTAACATATAAGAAAGGTAATCTGAGAAGTAGAAGGGTATTTTCTCATGCTTTTAAACTACATAGCTGAGATCAGCAAAATTTAGGACTAAATGCATTAGAAATATCAGTTTGTTATTATTATTATTATTATTGCTGGTCAAGTTCAGCGGAAAAGAAAATTCGCAGTAATGTTGACTAAAAGGTTAAGAATATGGAAAGGCTGGATGAATAAAGTAAAAGAAAACTAGTCATATGAAATGCGTAGTGAAAGATTAAAAAAAAAAAAGTAATGATGACCATATCTTCAAAATTATCAAATACATGAAAAAATAATTATATATACATACACACACACACACACACCACATATATGTATATCTATATATATATATATATATATATATATATAATATATATATATATATATATGGAAAATGAGATTAGGTATATAAATAAAGGCTGCTGGCCTATCGACGTCTTGTCCTTTACTAAGCAGACTCTGCATAGGAAGGGACAGAAGTAAGAAGGCTTGCAACGTTACTCCACTGTTTCCCTTTCCTTGGTGTCTTTTGCCTTTATATATATATATATATTTATATATATATATATATATATATTATACCTATATATATTATATATATATATATATATAATATATATATATA
>NC_087207.1:9473577-9516077 GCF_015104395.2 Macrobrachium nipponense
GTTTTCTGTATATGGTAAATTTGTATTCAGTCGTGTCTCTGATTATTAAAACATCAACAAAAGGAATTTTGTTGTCTGTTTCCCATTCAACTTTAAATTTGATGCTGGGCACTAATGCATTTAATTTTGAAAGGAATTCATTAAAATTGCCCCACCTATTATCCCAAAATGTTAGAATATCATCTACATATCCCATCCACAGCATGTCTTTGGGTTTTATTGCATTTATTACTGTAGTTTCAAAGTATTCCATGTGCAGATTGGCTAAACAGGACTTATAGGACTACCCATACTACAGCCGAATTTTTGCTTATAGAATGATTCCCCAAATGAATATACGTTATTAGATACACATAATTCAACTAACTTTATTATTTTGTCAGGCGCCAATGGGAAATGATCTGAATAGGGGGATAACTTTTTCCCTCAAAAACTGAAGAACGTCCTTGTACTGGTACTTTTGTAATAGGGAATTTACGTCAAGGCTTAAAAGTTTTGATGTTGTGAAGTGGTATATGTGCTTCTCTGAATTTGTGACAAAAAATATCTGCAATATGAGTCATAATGTTCAACCTATGGCAGTCATACCATCAACTTGTACACAGGACGAGTCTTTTAAAAATGAAGGAAGTGTCCTGCACTGACAATTGTAAGAATTATGCGTGTGTGTGTGTGTTTGTGTGTGTATGTATAATATACTAATATATATATATATATATATTAAATAAGTATATAATATGTATATCTATTATATTATTCTTGTATATATATCATAAATATCTATATATTATATATATATTAAGTATATATAATTAGTTAATATGGTCAATGGCCTCAGCCATGAGCTCCATATCAGGTTTAAAAAAAAATTAAAATAAGAAAATTGTAATAATGGGACTGGAAATAAGTTCTTGGCAGGGGCAGAGGTAAACACGGGAAAAGGCACTTCAACAAAACTGCAAGAAAATGCCTTAAAACTACTTTATTAAGCCTACATTATTCACATTATATACAAGTGAGTCAGGTTTGGTCCAAAATTAATTAAATTACCAAAATAAAGTTAAATAGCCAAGAGTCAATAACAGATGCAGCATAAATAAAGGTTCTTTAGTAAACATCATAATGAACAGTAAACATTGCAGTTAACAATTGTTAAATACTTTAATTACAACAACAACAAAAAATCACGATAGCATAAAGAAATGCAACCCAGCTAAATAATATAATGGTACAAAAACCAAAACCTTCATACATTACACACATGGAAAACCTTTAAGCACGTAAATACATACAATACAGAAATTGTTAAACAGCATAAATGCAAAATCTTTAAAATACTTTAATAGCATAAATATCAATAGCCAAAGCGGTAAATATAAACAAAATCAAGCAGCACAAATACCAAATTACTTGTACAAAATGACAAGGTAACAATACATTATCTGGAGAATTACATTTAACATACCCTCGTGCAGTACAAAAAACACCACGACAATCTACACAGAGATGTCAAGACCACGAAGGGTCCAAGAGGACAAACACCATTGAACAACTGCACGATCATCGAAATATCCGCCCTATGACGGCCAACAGGAACATCTCCAAAAACACACAGATGATCGCCAGAGGTCAGGCAACAGCAAGTCTGCTGTCAAACAGGAACAACACCGTTTCCTCCGATGGACAAGGTTCAGCCATCAAAACCATCCTCGAACTGCAGAGGGCCACAGGTAGCGAAATACCTTCAGTTCCAACATTCTCCAACTCCAAGCTGCTATGCTGTCGAGATCTGTACTCGCTGCTATCCCAAACCTGACTAAAGTTAATCACAATTGCAAGGAGCAAAAGTCACCTCTTACAAAGAAAAACAAGCACTACTGGGTAAGGAGGGCACCTTCAACAAGGGAACGACGACAGAACGGTTGTTCCCAACAATAACAACACAACCTTACAATATATATATATATATATATATATATATATACTATCTTATATGTGTGTGTGTGTGTGTGTGTGTGTGTGTGTGTTTGTGTGTGTGTGTGTGTGTGTGTGTGTACTGAGAATATTTTTAAATCCACGTTAGAAGGTTAGTGAAACAGGGACTTGGAACAAGTACTTTCGTAGTATATTTTACATTTTCAAGTTCGCACTTGAATATAAAAGGAGTTGACTGGCCTTTCTGGTTTATATAGAAAGGCCTGTCATCTTCTTTTATATTCAGTGTGAACTTGAAAAAATGTAGAACATACTATAAAAATATTTTTTCCAAGTCTCTGTTTCACTTACCTTTCTACAGTGGATTTAAGGATGGATATATATATATATATATATATATATATATATATATATATATATATATATATATATATATATATATATATATATTAATGGTAATTTGGAGAGAGGTGTATATTTCGTGATCTATTTCCCAGTTTACCATAAATATTAATATAAGTTAAGTTTCTGTATTCAGTCATTATACGTAGATCAAAACTTATAAGTAAATCCACTTGTAAGGAAATTGATATATTCATATTGTCTGACTGAAGATAACTCTCCCAGGAAGTAATATCAAATATAACCTTTATCATGATTACGCTTCCTTTTCCCACTATTAAAATCTCAGAGTTAGTATTGTATTTACAAAGGAAATATAAAAAGACCTTTTGGTATTAACGACCAGCGATACGACACAACAAACGGTTTCATAAAGCACGATAAGTTTCAGCTCCTCTTGAATTCCGAGACGAATTCGGTAATGCATTTTTATCTCTTAAAGTACATTTAAATAGACCCCTTTTTTTATAGTGTTATAATCTAATCTGATAATGGGATCTCCTCTCTCTCTCTCTCTCTCTCTCCTCTCTCTCTCTCTCAATTATCATCAGACCTCTGACTGCTTTTCAATGTGTTTTTGTTTGCTTTCGTAGAAAGTCTGCTATAAGAGCATATAAACACACACACACACACACACACATATATATATATATATATATATATATATATATATATATATATATATATATATATATATAGAAATCCATGCAAAGCGTGGAGTATATTAAGGGCGTTTAAATTTAGACACTCTCAACCCTTAAATTTATGATTTACTACATCAAAATACAAATAAAATTACATTAACTTTTAAACAAATCTCCCACATGTATTCTAATGAGGGAACATAGAAAAATCATGGAAATAAACTTCTTGAGAGAGAGAGAGAAGAGAGAGAGAGAGAGAGAGAGAGAGAGAGAGAGACCCAGCCTTGTGTTTTACTTTTATGAAAAATTATGCAAAACACGGAAAGGAGAAAGAACAAGAAAATATCAAACATATTGTTGGTAGCTATTACAATACTACTTTTAGTCAGGACGATTTCTTTGTTTGTTAGTTTGTATGGAGTTTTTACGTTGCACGGAACCACTGGTTATTCAGCAACGGTTTGTATGGTGTTTTTACGTTGCATGGAACCAGTGGTTATTCAGCAACGGGACCAACGGTTTAACGTGACTTCCGAACTACGTCGAGAGTGAAACTTCTATCACCAGAAATACACATCTCTTACCTCTCAGTGGAATGCCCGAGAATCAAACTGTAAAGGAAAACTATTTAGATGGATTTTTCTATCCGTCCGCAATTTTTCTGTCCGCCCTCAGATCTTAAAACTTACTGAGGTAGAGGGTTGCAAATTAGCACCTTGATCCGCACCCATCCACCCATCAAACATCAACCATACCAAATTGCACCCCTCCAGCCTCAGTAGTTTATATTTATTTAAAGTTAAAGTTAACCATGATCGTGCATCTGGCAACGCTATAGGATATACAATCACTGGGTCGTAGCATAAAGTCTCATGAGCCGCGGCTCACACCTAAGTTTTTAACCTGTTTCTTACAGCTCTTTATTAAAAAGAAAACGGTACGAATAACAATGTAAGAAAGACCACTAGATAAGTCATGTGGATTCAGATGGTTGTTGTAAGTGCATTTCTGTCATAATAATAATACGCATGATACATATTTCTATTTTTAAGACTACGAACCTAGAGACACTAAAAATTCCCTCCTTCTTTTAACATCTACATTTATTCGATTATACTCCGATAAACAAAGTTCACATTTGCTTAGATTTGAGTATAAGGTGCAGACAAGTCTCATTAAACTTTTGACCTTTCAAGTACTGATATTATAGTAATGGCAGTTGATTCGGCAGACAGACTAATTCGATCAATGTTACGCAACCATGCTGAGAATTGAATTGATTTGAATACAGAATTTAGGCCAAAGGACAAGCACTGGGATCTATAAGGTCATTAAGCGCTGAAACTGAAATTAACAGTAAAAGGTTTGGAAGGTTAACAGGAGGAAAACCTCAAAACAGTTGCACTACGAATCAATTGTTAGGAGAAGGTGAAAAGTAAGATGGAAGAAAGAGAATATGAAAGGAGGTACAGTAAAAGGAACGAAAGTGGTTGCAGCTAGGGGCCGAAAGCTCGCTACAAAGAACCTTAACTAATGCTTACAGTGCACCGCATGAGGTGCATCAATGGCACTAACCCCCCTACGAGGACCAAGCTGTGCGCTCCTGCTCAGTAGTCGCGATTGTTAGAGACACCGACATTCACCTATATTTGTTTCGTCTCAGTCGTTGTTTACTGTTGCCTGATTGTTTACCGAGAAGAGAATATACTGAAGGATTGTCTTCTCTTTGAAACCTTCTATAAACAGCTTTTCGCGCATTCTCCCTCTCCCCTCTATATAACTTTTTCTTCTCCTTTTATTCTCATCTTCCAAATTCACTTTACTCTCCGATGCGGTAAATTTGGGTTTCCCCTTCCTCTGCATTTCTCAAATACCACTTTCACCACCGCAATATCTCCCCCCCCCCCCCCCCCCCCCCCCTCTCTCTCTCTAGTTCTATGTATTTCTCCTAATTCATTAGGTAGGCGGAATTTGAATTTGAATGACATCATTAAGTAGGTGGATTTGAATGAATTCATTAGGGGTAAAGCGAATCGAATGAATTCATTAGGTAGGACGAATTCGAATGAATTCATTAGGTAGGACGAATTCGAATGAATTCATTAGGTAAGGCGAATTCGAATGAATTCATTAGGTAGGGCGAATTCGAATGAATTCATTAGGTAGGGTGAATTTGAATTAATTCAATAGGTAGAGTGAATTTGAATGAATTTATTAAGTAGGGTGAATTTGAATGAATTCAATAGGTAGGGTGAATTTCAATTAATTCATTAGGTAGGGTGAATTTGAATGAATTCATTAAATAGGGCGAATTTGAATGAATTCATTAAGTAGGGCGAATTTGAATGAATTCATTAGGTAGGACGAATTTGAATGAATTCATTAGGTAGAGGGAATTTGAATGAATTCATTAGGTAGGGTGAATTTGAATGAATTCATTAGGTAGGACGAATTTGAATGAATTCATTAGGTAGGGCGAATTCGAATGAATTCATTAGGTAGGACGAATTCGAATGAATTCATTAGGTAGGACGAATTCGAATGAATTCATTAGGTAAGGCGAATTCGAATGAATTCATTAGGTAAGGCGAATTCGAATGAATTCATTAGGTAGGGCGAATTCGAATGAATTCATTAGGTAAGGCGAATTCGAATGAATTCATTAGGTAAGGCGAATTCGAATGAATTCATTAGGTAAGGCGAATTCGAATGAATTCATTAGGTAGGGCGAATTCGAATGAATTCATTAGGTAGGTCGAATTTGAAACAGGTGGTGTATCAAACGAGAAATTTCAGACACGTGTTCAATAAACATTCATTCTGTTCACATTATAGAGCATTAAAGCGAAAATTCTAAGAATCTTCCGTCTGGGAGATTCACAGCATTGTTTAGAAAACTTTTAAATTAAATCCGCTTACTAGAAAACCCGAAAGTTAACTAATCACTAACGCTTAAAGTTTACAAAAAAGTTGCGCGCGTCGCTTGGCAACTGAACCGGTATGAAATTCTGGAGAAATTGCCGATGGGGAATTCGAGTAAAAATGAAAACTGCAGAGTTTGCCGTTTTTTAAATCACGCTCACAACAAAGCCAATTTACGGCAGAATGTTTGGGTCTGAATGTATATACAAAAAGGTCACTGCGATTACAGATGTTCCTGGTGCTTCAGTATTTTGAGAATAACACTGTTGCTTCATTCGTTGTTCATTTTCTAAGGGATTTATGATGCACGAAGAAACAGCAGCAATGCTTTTTTTCAATAAAAGTTTGTAGTATTTTCTGTCTCATTTTGAAAACTAGAATTGCAGAATGGATGTCGGAAGAGGACGAAGGAGAAGCCACGTTCAATTCTGTATAATTGTTCCTTCTAAAGTCAAGCAATTAATCTAACAAACTTCTAGCACTCACTTTCAATCCCTGATCAGCTTCAACGCTCTCTCTCTCTCCCTTGACACGTTCAGTTTGAATAATTCTTACTTTAAAGACAAGCAATTTATTTATTGCGTCATAATTATACAGAGGAATTATGACGAATCAAGAAGTGGAAATTCCTACCGTCAATTTCGTTTATTAAGATAATTAAAGGCTACGAGTTCATTTGCCTTTGCACGTCGTACAAGAAGGCGAAAGGGAAAAATTGATACAGGGAGAATATATTAAATGTAAACACTATCTTTCATTCAGACACGATGTGTAAACAAGAATATAAAAAAAATGAAAATTTTATATCAATGTTTGCATTTGTTTCTTGCTTTAAGCGAAAAAAAAAACGAGTGATGAAGACTAACTTTAAATCGAATTGGAATTCCCGTTATGCAGATCCGATGACAAAGGCTGACCCAAATGGAATTATGAATTATCTTGACGAGCTTCGTTATGGCAAACGACTCAGTACTTCGTAATTGCTCTTGTGAGTGGGAGGTCGCAAACTGACGACGCTTAAATTCAGTTTGAAATTTGCGAATGATGCAAAGATTCTACCTGTACATAAATACAAACCTAAGGATTGAATGAGGGGAAATAATTTAACTTTATGCAAAAAAAGTCAGTTCCAAGATATTTAATAAATAAGGGACGATCACCCATCCACGATCTAAGCTAAACACTTGACCTACCTGTTTAAGTGCGTATTGTGAGAGGTTGGTTGTCTTCCACAGGACAATAGTCGTATGCTGGTTATTTCGTTTCTACGTCAATTTTCAATATTCAACTTCAGAAATAAGACGCCGTGTGATTCCCAGATTCAAAACGATGTGAAATAGTAGGTCTTTTTTTCATCTGTGACCTTGGATGCTGGGATACGCCAAGCCTGAAATGTTAGCATGAAGTTTTAATCATTCTGTTATTGACATTAATGAAAATACTTTGTCATATAATTATACTACATTTCTAGCTTTATTTCGGCCTTTACATACTATATATATATATATATATATATATATATATATATATATATATATATATATAGATATATATAATATATATATATATATATATATATATATATATATATATATATTATATATCTATATATATATATATATATATATATATATATATATTATATATATCTATATATATATATATATATATATATATATATATATATATATATATATATATATATATACATTAAGCTACGAATGTCCTTTAATATCTAATTCGCTCTACCTCGGAATTAATATATTTTCATATATGTTAACGGAAGGGAAATTTTTTTACGATAATAAATTATTCGTCTGCCCCTGAATTTTTGGTTCTATGGTTCTCGCCCAGGAGCTGACGAATTTATTAACGACAAAAAATTCCCCTTCGGGTAACATATATGAAAATATATTAATTCCGAGGTAGAGCGAATTAGACATTAAAGGACAAGACATTTGTAGTTTAATGCGTAGGTATGGGTGTGTGATTATATAGAATGTACTGTACAACTATTGGTCATTCACATTTACTTGATAGCAAGATGGCATATATATTTCCCATTATAAAGGCAGAACGGAAATAGTAAAGCCAACTAACATTTCCCAAACAGACTCAATCATGTAAACAAAAGAATGTCCCACTCAAAGTTTAATAATGAAAGGAAGAAACTCGGGCAAATATCAGAAAATTTCATTTTGGCTGTTAACTTCTTCACTTCCTCATCACTTCACGTGGTGGCCGGGTGAGAGAGAGAGAGAGAGAGAGAGAGAGAGAGAGAGAGAGAGAGAGAGAGAGTACAGTAAAGGAAAACATACCTGTTACTTTCAGAAGTTTAGGCTCTTATCTCCGTAGTGATAATTCCCTAAACCCGTGAAGCCTTTAAGCAAGCAATCATTCTGACAATAATAATGTTTAATCCTAGAGCAGGATACACTAAGGGTGTAACCCACAATGACATGTTTATTCGAATGACCTTTATTGCGACAAAGGAAAGAGACCAGATTCCCTTCCGGGAAGAACCTTAGACGCACCAGCCGCCCTAAAAGGCTGCAGGTCTCCCTTTCATCTCCGGATTCATCAAGGAGTAAAGATTAATTAAATGTAGCTCCATAATTAATGCACCAGAATCCGGGGATACTATAGGATGTCTTTCCTTCCATTTGTCCCAAGTCTGCGGGATGCCTTCTTCTTGTAGGTGTTATGGGTGTGGTAGGTAAGCCTACGTTTAAGAGAAGCGGCTTTGAAGTCAGTAGTAGACAAGTACGATGTTATCTTGTAGAACAGAACTGTTCATTCGGAATTTATGATGAATTGTTAATGCAAAGGTGCTACGAAGATCAAATTAAGTTTAAATGAAAGGTAACTTTAACACAGGTGTGGTAGGTAGGGCTACGTTTAAGAGAAGTGGCTTTGAAGTCAGTATGGAGACCAGTACGTTATTTTGTAAAACAGAACTGTTCCTTCAGAATTTACGATGAAATCTTAATGCAAAGGTGCTATCAACAAAGCTCAAGTTAAGTTTTAAATGAAAGGTAACTTTACCGGACGGTTGTAGTAGGTAGGCCTACGTTTAAGAAAAAGTGGCTTTGGAATTAGTATGGAGACAAGTACGGTGATATTTTGTAGAACAGGACTGTTCCTTCAAAATTTACGATGAACTGTTAATGCAAAAATGGTACTACCAATGAAGATCAAGTTAAGTTCAATTGAATGGTAACTTTACACAGCCCACTAATAGACATTGGAAGAGTCGACAGTAAATGATTGTCAAAACGACGTAGGAAGAATATCATTTACAACTTATATGACGGCACAGAAAGGGTCCAAAATAGGTGACGAAAGCATTCAAAATGTAAAAATAGAATCACTTCGTGTTTATCTCCATCAATAGAGCCTTGCCAGTGTGAACATAGTATATTCAAAGCTTTCAATACTGATATGGCACGTATCTAGCAAAATACACAATAGGAAAATAATACTATATACAATAAAACAGTAAAAGTTCAGAGGAGCTGCACGCTACGAGTCGTACACAAATCGTTTACAGACTAAAGAAAATAAATGATAAAATAAGTTCGTATATTTTAACCGCTCATGCGAACACCAGCCGGCACGTAATTTCAGCCTCTCTCAACGGCCACCTGTGGCTTCAGGGATACGTACGTTAACATCAATTGAGGAAACCTTAGAAACAACGGTATATTAATTTCAGGAAGCGTTAACCCTAGAGGATTCCTTCATTTAATAGAGACCAGAATGATACAATAAAAAACACACACACGCACACACACACGTGTACACACACACAAGCATATACTGTAAG
This sequence comes from Macrobrachium nipponense, assembly GCF_015104395.2. Classification (NCBI taxonomy): domain Eukaryota; kingdom Metazoa; phylum Arthropoda; class Malacostraca; order Decapoda; family Palaemonidae; genus Macrobrachium; species Macrobrachium nipponense. The sequence goes on from NC_087207.1 coordinate 9,483,307, forward strand.
CTGAGCAGGAATACCAAAATATTTGTTAAATGATACTTTCACAATACTTACGGGTTGCTCTATTGTCGACAGCCCACGCCAGTGTAATGCTAGTTTCATCGACAACTGTTAAAAGCACTTCGCCACCTCTCGCTCTCGACACCGTTAACAGACCTGTAAGAACACTCGCAACGTATCAGATTTCTACCGACAATAACTACGGATAAACTATGCCACCAGAAAGTTATATATTGGATAAGACTCAGTTCCGTTTCATAGTACAAGCCCAGATAAATTTGTTTTAGGATGAAGTCTGTCATCAATGCATAAGTGTGTAACAATAAACGACGGTTTTGTATTTATAAATGCATCACTTGTCATATTTATTGCTGATAAATCATGATAGTATAATTCCATACGTGACGATGTTCTATATGATAAGTATATTACTCTCTCTCTCTCTCTCCACACACACACGCAAATGAGCGTAAAAATACTCATAGTTTTAAAGCAATAGAAAGTTAATAATGGTGTAGGAGACAGCATTAGTTCAGGTCTGTACCGAGGAGGGGGCGGGTCGAACGGACCCCCCCCCCCCCGCCCCCCCACAAATTTCTGGAAGTCCATATTTTCAAGTATTTCATCTTGCATATACCTATATATGCAATTACATTTATAGAAGAAAAGGTCCAGTTTTGGAAAAGAACTACCCCCCCCCCCCACAAATAAAAAAAAAAGTCTGGGTACGGGCCTGTAATGACATAAGTAAATTAAATTAATTTCTATTTTAAATCATACCTGGCAACTGAGACCACCACTGGAAGTCCATATTTCCAAGTATTTCATCTTGTATATACCTATATATGCAATGATATTTATAGAAAAAAGGTCCAGTTTTGGCAAAAAAATTACCCGTCCCCATAAAAAAAGAAAGAAAAAAAACTTCTGGGTTTTCGGATGGACCTGTAGTTTACTAAATTCGATTTTAAATCATATCTAGCAACTGAAACCACCACCACCAACACCACTCAGAGCAGCGAAGTAGTAGTAGGTTCAAGTAGCACCGAAGTGACTGTGAGTGTGACAGAATCGTCCTTGCGAGTGTTTCATTGTTCCAGAGTGGCGTCTCGTAGAGACAGAGAGCATGCCTCAACGTAACTTTTCAATACTTCATATCAAAACCCAGTGCACATTGCAGGTTTTGTTGCAAGTTTAACGGTACAATCAGTAGGTATGCTTTTCTCAGCATTTTTATTAACAAGCTCAATACGTTACAGGCCTAAGCCACTACACTACCTTTGCTCCATGTAACCGTCGCTATCTATTTAGACTGTTATAGTTTAGATAAATCATGCAACACTTCGTAACAGTAAACGTGGCTTATCATTTTTGCTTCATAGTCGGATATTTAACCTTTATATTAAATTCGTTGACGGCTAGGCCGAAACAGGTGCCCATACGAATGAAAAAGATGGACGGGCAGCGCGGCTAGGAGCCAACTGAAAAAAAAAAAAAAATGAAATTGTGTAAAAAGCCCAGTGTTCTACAAACAAGTATATTACAGATAAAAAGAAAGGTTTAAGAGAGTTCATAAGTCCCTTTACATCCATATACGTATATCTAGGTACTGGCCTCAACGATACCCCGAATCCAGATGTATAGTACGAGACAGCACTAGGCCTAGTAGCAAAACATCAAACTATAGTAAACAAGGCCTATAATTAAAGTTTCATTAAACTGTGTAAAATTTAAACTGTAAGAACAGACTGTAGAATTGTCCACAGCTAGGCTTTACGCTGAATGAATATCCGTGTCAAGTAGGCTTAGTTTGTCAAACTACCCAAGTGTTTTTTTACAATATGGAAAATAGTGAATGGATTTTTTTTTTACAATATGGAAAATAGTGAATGGATTTTTTTTTTTTACAATATGGAAAATAGTGAATGGATTTTTTTTACAATATGGAAAATAGTGAATGGAATTTTTGTACAATATGGAAAATAGTGAATGGAATTTTTTTTTGCAATAGGGAAAATAGTGAATGGAATTTTTTTTTTACAATATGGAAAATAGTGAATGGATTTTTTTACAATAATGGAAAATAGTGAATGGAAATCCTTACATCTCTAAATTTCCAATTTATGATAATAACATAACATGACATAACATCTAGCAGGGACGGAGAACGAATGTTATCACAACATACAACTTGCAAGCTGCGGGCTCTGAGCATGCAGCTGTTAAGACTACTACAACATGAACTCCCCCCAGTCATAACAGACCACAGTCATAACAGACCAATTATAAACAGTTAACTAGCACGAGAAAAACTTACGAGCATAAATCAGATGAAATCCAGTTTTCCCTCGGACGACTCGGAAGAATGAAGTGAGATTCGGAAGAATGAAGTGAGATCGAGATGAGTAGAGAGATGACCCGCCACAATAGCATTTTGAGACCTGCTAACGCACTATCAGTCCGCAACACCAACTAGTTCCAGTTATTGGCCACCAGCAAGGTAAATAAAGAATAAATAAATAAAAAACAGGCTGTTCCCTTTACAAAATGCATGGAATTTTATCAGTAAACATGTTCTGTAACATGTGAACAGATTAAGGTTTTAGACTCTCTCTCTCTCTCTCTCTCTCTCTCTCTCCTCCTATGTATATGTATATATATATATATATATATATATATATATATATATATATATTGCTTAAAAAATCACTGTAGATGCACGTGACTTCATAAATAAGCGAATCCCACAGGAAAATGATAGTCAGAAATCCAAGCGCTTTCGTCTTTTTTGTCAAGGAGTTAATGAAGTACAATTGGAGAGAAAGGTCTCAGATACAAAACAAGATCAAGAATACCAGATGGTTAATTGTCAAAAGAGTAAAAATTTAAAGAGATAATCCAGGATTATCGGATATCACACGGTCACAAACCTAACCAAAATTACAAAGTACCTTTTACAGTCCAAAACATGTAAAAAAACTGAATATATTAATTTTGTTTGCTTATATTTATCTACAACTTTTTCATAATGAGAGCATCAAGTTTGAATAAACCAAGACTTAAATTTAGAACATTTTCTATTATTTGACTTGGATGACACAGTTAAAAAGGGAATATCATTGAATCTTGTTCATCAAGTCAAATAATAGAAATGTTCTAAATTTAAGTCTTGGTTTATTTAAACTTGATGCTTTCATTATGAAAAAAGTTGTAGATAAATATAAGCAACAAAATTAATATATTCAGTTTTGTGACCGTGTGATATCCGATAATCCTGGATTATCTCTTTTAATTTTACACTTTTGACAATTAACCATCTGGTATTCTTGATCTTGTTTTGTAGCTGAGACCTTGCTCTCCAATTGTACTTCATTAACTCCTTGGCAATGTCTGAGTAAAGACGAAAGCGCTTATATATATATATATATATATATATATATATATATATAAATATATATATATATAGCAGCACAGTGAAATAGATATAGAGCTTCGAAGTGTCCATGATACAAACAGTAAAAGGAATCGAGTTTATTATCAACGAACGTTTCGCACGTGAAACTTCTTTGCATCATCAGTCTGTAAAAGAGCAAAGAGACATAAATAACATTCAATGATAAAAACAAAGGAACTCACAAATATTAAAATAGTCTTAAAAATTAAAAATAAAAGTAAAAACAAACATAGGTAAAGAGAGAGAGAACAACCCTTTGTTTGTTTTTACTTTGATTTTTTATTTTTAAGACTTTTTAATATTTGCGAGTTCCTTTGTTTTTATCATTGAATGTTATTTATGTGTCTCTTTGCTCTTTTACAGACTGATGATGCACAGAAGTTTCATGTGCGAAACGTTTCATTGATAATAAACTCGATTCCTTTTAGTGTTTGTACCATGGACACCTTCTGAAGCTCCTATATATATATATATATATATATATATATATATATATATATATATATATATATATATATATATATATATATATATATATATATATATATATATATATATATATATATATATATATCTATATTATATATATATATATATATATATATACAATAGTTTATATAATGCGTATGTTTGTAATGTCAATCTAGATCGATCGTGTTTTAGCTTGTTTTTCGTCAGTACGACGACTGTTATTAATTATATGAAAATAATATTAATAATTATAATATTGATTATATATGTTTGTTTTGTATTCAAGAGCTTTCTGTTTTCTCCGTATCTATCACATGCCGATTGTATTAGATACGAAAAAAGGCTGGTAATGGTAATCAAGTAGAAACGTGGCCCATCTGATGGTATAAACGCAGTTATTTTCTTTTATCATTATTTCCAAGACATATACGCATTGAAGTTGGAGACAATTTTCACACAAATATTAGAAACACATGAAACATAACTTATTTTCCATCATCTTCCAAACTTAACAAACACGAAGATAGCTGAAAACCACAGATTTCACATTTCATGAATAAGACCTTCCCGATTTGTGCAGTCACGGTTCACGGAGAGAAACGCTGGACCGTGCAATGCTGAATCGTTGTCTCTGACCGGCCGAAATATTTATGTTATCTGGTTTAAACCAAGTCGACGCCAGATGGACCAACAAGTAGGAGATGGAAGAGCAACACCGAGGCTATATGTATATATTTATATATATATATATATAATATATATATATATATATATATATATATAGATATATATATATATATATATATATATATATACATTTATAATTAACGTAATCTATTCAGTTTTGATTGCCCCCTTTTTTTTAAAGTAAGTTTTTCCAGTTTAATCCAGTTTCTTTAGACTTTCTCTCTGAACGCTGGATATGGGTCTTTTGCGTCTCTTTAAGGGTTGTTATTGGATTATATTGGTACTCCGCCCATAAGTTTGTTTCTTTTTCATGTTTGTGATGGTGATTTGGCTTTCGTCGTCTGTTCCACGTCGAGGGGGCCTTGTGGCATTAGTTCAGGAGTTCTGTACTCGGCTCCACTATAGAAGGACCAGTGTGCTATATTATTGGCAGTCTACGGCAGTGCACGTATTTTGGGTAGAGGATATTTTCTTTTGCACACCTGCATTGTGTTGCGTCACTCGAGAGTGACCCTGTGTGCTCGTGCCCCTTTGTCCGAAGTTGGATTGCTTGGGGTCTGTTGTTGGAGGCTTGAACTTTGTGCTCACGAGGATATTTGTAGTAGAGATCAGCATTTTGCTCTCGTGAACGGCCCGTAGTGCGAGCTTAATATACGCCCTGTAATCTCCTGCTTCTGCCTTTACACTGCGCCCTTGGAGTCGTGAGGAGACCCTCTAGTGGCGAAGAAGAGTAAGCCCATTTTATTATTATTAATATTATTAATTTATTTCTTCATGCGATGGAGCAGCAACCCCTTATTTTAGTAAAGACATCTTTTACACGAAAATAAGTGTGCCAGCGTCGGCATTTATCTGCATAACGACGTCCTTGGATGACTTTAAGTGTTTTGCTGGCTTTATGGACTCGACCTATTGAGTTATTTATATGTTTTATATTATTATAAGAGTATGTATTTAGTACAATGCACTTTGTTAAAAAATTTGTAAAGATATAGGTTGAGGTTTTCCACCCCTTTGAATCTCCATCTATCGTATGCTAGGGAAAGAGTGTTTTTCTTACTTCCACTGTTTACTTTCTCTTATTCCTTGGCATGGTAGTTAGGTGGGCGATTGAAGAAGTGACTGATTTGGTGTTGTGTGCGCTTGTTGTGCTTTTCTCCCCATCATTCAGTTTTCAGAGGGGTTCTTTTGTTGTGTTAATTTTTAAGTAATAAATTATTGTTAATCTTTAGTTTGTGGTTTGGTGTATCCTCTCTGAGATTGTGCTCTATGAGTGGTTGGTTTTGGTCAGGATCATACTCTTTTTGTGGTACTGATCTGAAATATCAGGTCCAAAAGAACCTTAGTAACTTCAGACCATCGTGAAGTTTATAACAATATAAAAAATATATAATATATTATATATATATATATATATATATATATATATATATATATATATATATATATATATTTTAAATATGGAGTGAAAAATCAATCCATCATAAATGAAATGGTGTTTGGAAATAAAAGAATGATTCGTATCAACGATTCTGAACTGATAAAAAGGCCATACGTTGACGTTAACTAAACTTGAATTTAAATATGTATGACTGTTAGTAACGCACACACACACACACACACTATATATATTATATATATATATATATATATATATATATATATATATATATATATATATATATATATATATATATACATATATGTATATATGTGTATAAAATATATGTCACTAACAGTATTCATACTTAAATTCAAATTTAGTAAACGTCAAACTATATAACCTTTTTATCAGTTTAGAATCGTTGATACGAATCATTTTTTTTATTTCGAAATATCATTTGCTTTAAGAGAGATACATTTTTTTCACTTCATATTGAAAAGCCATATTAATCATCATTTTTTTCTGGTTTATAATTTTTTTTTTCCCGTTCATTTTGTTCCATAAGGGGAAATGAGAAGAATGCAAATTATACTAGCACTGAATAACATTATCATAATCAGAACATTATCATAAGCAAAATGAAAAAAAATCAGGAATTCGCTGATATCTATGTCTACCTGCAGAAGCAATCCTTTTTTTATTTTTCATCTATTTCCGGTAAGACAGCCATACTGCTTACTGTCCATTTACCTATCTGCCTTTAATAAACAAATGTCTTTCTTTTTCCCCACGAAAATAAATGCTTTAGTTTTCTAAGAGTTCTTGACAACTCTCCAGCTCTTGTCTTCAATTGCTACTATTTCCACCATCCTTTCTGAGAACCTCATCCTCCTCCTCCTCCTCCTCCTCCTCCTCCTCCTCCTCCCCCCCCTCTTCTCTTGGTTAGAGTTTCTCCTCACAACTTTTGTTTCTTGGAGACCGAACTGAGTCTGAAGGAAGTGAACAGAGGAAGGGGAGTAAAAGTGGAAGAGGAGAGGGGAAGTATTTTCATTTTAACCAGTCTTTAAAAAATACAACGAAGGGTGAAGTACAGAATTGAATGGGAGAGAAATGACCCGGAGGTTGACCTCAAAGAAAAGTTTTGAAAACAGGGCAGTTTAAAACATTTTTTTTTTCATGATAAATCTACAGCAGGGAATTTATGAAAGAGATTTATTTGGAGAAATTCCTTCGATAAGTTAGGTTACGAAGGGCGTTTTAGATTTTTCTTTTTTTTTTGTTATCCAAATTTTCTTAACCAAATTTTTTTTTAAAGATTTGTGGTCCCAGGAGGGAAGAGTATCAAATTTATATAAAAGAGATTTATTTGAAGAAATTTATTCGAATAGGTTACGAACGGCGTTTTAGAATTTTTTTTTTTATATACCAAAATTGACTGATCCATAAAATCCACTTTCTCACCTCGTCTTTGTGGGTCCCCAGGAGGGAGAGTATTAAGTTTACGAATGAGATTTATTTGGAGAAGTTCCTTCGTTAACTTAGGCTACGACGGTCTTTTTAGATTTTTTTTTTCTTTAACCGAAATAAACTAAAATCCAACTTTCTTACCTTGTCTTTGTGGTTCCCAGAATGCAATGTGCACTCCGGAAGTTTCTCACAATGTGCCCTAATGATTGGAGCTCGAAATGTTTTGGACAGCATTTTTTTTTTTTTTTACAACAAAATGTATGATGTATTTCGGCGCTTGGTCCTCAAGACCTACATTTCGTAATTAATCAATCAACAACAAAATGTAGCCCTTTTATCGTGGGGACATTTTCGTTATGTTTAGTTTTGGATATTTGCTATTTTGAAATTACACTTTTTAAAGTGATCTATAAATCTAATAAACAAGCCTAGCCTGAACTAATGATTCAGAATTGTTTTATTTTGCAGTCTAACGTTCGCCTCGGTTACACTTTAGCTTGTCATTCCTTGTAAAACTGAAAATGTAAAACAATTGCCGAGGCGTTAAATAAATCGGGGTATCGATCTGTCATAAATAACTACGTTTCATTACTGAGTAAAAGATTTTCTGGAAAATATGGCAACACTAGGCTATTGTAAAATTCTTGAATTTATTAGTCCAATTTGATAAAAGCGCATCAGCGGCGTGTCGGTATGGTGTTGGCGTACCACTGCGGTGGCCGCGAGTTCGATTCTCGGGTATTTCATTTGGGAGGTCAGATATGTGTATTTCTGGTGATAGAAGTTCACTCTCCACGTGGTTCGGAAGTCACGTAAAGCCGTTGGTCCCGTTGCTGAATAACCACTGGTTCCATGCAACAGAAAAACACCATACAAACAAACAAACAATTTGATAAACTACTTTAGTGATCTTTCTAACAAGCCAAACGTTATAGTTAATTTTTTTTTCTTTCTTTGCAGCTTGGCTGGAACGAGAAGTGTTAACTTATGGCAACTGAATATAGTCTGTGGACAAAGAAAGGCAAGTACTCATTTCCTTCAGTTTGTCATTTCTTTTGTGGTAAAGTTTCGGTTAATTGATTTTTGTAAGGTATGCCTCAATCTTCCTGTGCAGAGGCACTGACTGTGCTCATAGGATGTAAAATCTTGGTATACCTCAGAAAATACTTTTTCCTTAAACCCACAAAAATGTCAGACGGTGAAATTCGATCTTTCAATGCGTTGTTATTACACTGGTTACGGATCCATGCATACATAATATTAAAAATTTTGAGTTAAACTTCCAGAAAAGTATCTTACGATTTTTGTTAAGCTTAGCATGACTGCTTTGTGGTAGTACCAGATTCAAGCCATAGTACTTGCCCAGTTTTCTAAAACATAAAAAATGTAATGCCTGATTTCCATTATTTCGAATATAGGTTTTTTACAACTTTGCTGAAAATAGCTACAGTAATTCTGTAGCGCTGTAGTAAGGCAGCCAATGAATTTACATGAAGTATGACGAGGTTCAGAACAATTAATTGTGTGAGGTTCTCTTTACAGCAGCTTTAGTTAAGTTTGTTTCCATCGATCTTAAGACTTTAAAATTCAATACTGCATGTGCCTGCTTTTGACTTTAGAGAAATAAAAAACTGATTTAACTTCAGAATTCACTCCCTGTTGTCGTTTTCCTAATGTATTCTGGTCCTGGCCATTTATTGGGTGTCAAGTATACTCACATCACGATTACCTATCTTATTTTAAAAACCTCCTTTCGTAATGGAACCTGTGATAGTGTCGATGTAAATATACGAAATAGTGCTTTACTTTGACGTGGACGTTTGCTTGCGAATTTATTACCTGTTTTGTATAGTATCATTATTGCGTATGAATCAGTATAACTTTCAGATCGTAATAGCAATAACGATTATAATGTGAAAATTGATCTGAAAATGAACCCTAACCACCTGGAGCAACCCCACTGGAGACATCGACTTTAAATTCAAGCTTCAAGAGAGTAAGGAAATAGACTCATAGTTGATATTTGTTCTCTCTCTCTTTATACTGAAGCCTTTTTACATACGAGCAGTCTTTCAAAGTATTGCTGTCTTGGCTTACGATAGCGAGCCATCACTAGTTGCTTAGAACAGTGCTTTGTAGACAGCTGATATTTAACCAAGGCGTCCCTAAGACAAAACTGAGAAAAGGAAAGAAAAATTTCGAATGTCAGTTACTTTTGTTATGTATGGATTTATAACTGGAAGTTTGCCTTAAGTTTGAATGCCTTTGTCTGGTGTTGTCATTAATGAGGTTTGTGCATTGTGAACGATATGGAAATAGCGGTTCATTTACATGAAGAAATCATTAGCGCTCTTCGCACTACGGAGGAAGAACACTAAATTCAAACAAAAGAAAGAAAGCCACTCCGCCTATTCAGCCTCCCGTGTCTTTTCCACTTCCGGTAATCTGTCTCGAGCTGCGTCTGCTGTTTCCTGTGGCTTTTTCTTTTTCCAAGGAACAATAAGGGTACATGTCCAAGCTCTTGCGTTCAAAAACTGGAATCAAAGGAAATCGGAGACCAAGAAGAATACAAATTATGACACTTTCTAACACTGAAATAATGAAAACATTACAAGAACAGACGTGGTAGCTCATTCCATGGTGCTTTGAGGATTTAAATATTATCTAAATATAAATGAATAATGAAATTCGCAAGCATAACAGATTTAGGGTAACACTTTTAGGTACATGAATTATTTTTAAAAATAAAATCGCGAGAAACAGGAATTCTAATGATGTGGACCTTTGCCATTACGCCTAAAACAAAAATAGAAAGAATATCCTAGTTTCCTCTCGAAAGGGAACACGAGGTAAGGTGTTATTAACAATTTCTGCTGGTATTGTCGTTCATGAACTGACATTATGACAATTATGACTATCAAGTATAGTCAAAAGAAAATATTGTGTTTGAAACCAGCTCCGTATCCCCATAGGTGGGTAGTGCCGTCAGTGCACCTCATTCGGTGCAATGTAAGCATCACTTAAGGTTCTTTGCCGTGTCCCTTTGGCCACTAGCTGCAACTACTTTCATTCATTTTTTTATTGTACCTCCGTTCATGTTCTCTTTCTTCCATCTTATGCCACCCTCTCCTAACAATTGTTTCATAGTGCAACTCCTGCAAGGTTTTCCTCCTGTTACATCTGTCGAACCTTTTGCTGTCGGTTTCCTTTTCAGCGCTGAATGGCCCTAGTTGCCCTAGTGCTTGGCATAATACCAACAATCTATATAAATAAAAAATTAGCTCCTTATGTCCACATTCCATCTTTAGTGAGTGAACTTGCCTAATAGTACTAATAATAATTTGAAAATAAAGTTTGCAGCAACACTTAAAATGATTAGACAGCACAAACCTACATAGAAGGAGATTATTCATTTCATTTGCTATTCCCATTTTTTAGATTTCCTAACCAAATCCTTTATCATTCTTTTATTATTGCTGATAAAAGACGTATTAATATTAATTTAAATTATTGTCGTCGTTGGTAGGTCACGCTGACCTACAGATATGAAAACAACCGAGAAGGAAATAATTACACATTGCTCGTTACTGGTAATGACAAGCTCATTACGATAATGACAATAGAGTAATTGTTCTTATATAAATGGAGTTAATTACGTGTCCCTCGTTCTTCTCCCTTTCTATTATTTTTTTTTAAGAAGAATGAATACATCTAATATCTTATATCATTACCATATTATCAATCAGAAAAGTTTGTCATCAATTATTGCAAACTGTTTATGCACGCGTCATATCTTGACAACGAAATTAATGTTCTGTTGTATGTCACCGATGTATATTTAGTTCTCTTAACGGTGTCGACATGCACGGAACATATTATTTTATTATAGATATTCGATATTAACATTAGTTAACATAAATCGAAACTACCGATATATTCATGAATTCTTTTAACAAACTCGGCAGAGATAGGGGAAATTCTGTCACATCATAATGGATAACAGCTGTCCTTATTTGTATATGTAATATTTTAATCTACCGTTTCATATGTCACCTGATTTAGAAATGAAAATAATTCCAACAACAGCTTAATGTCTTTGGTGGAGATGCTTTCAGTTGGAGATCATTAATGCAAGCGAAATTCGGCTGACCCAAAATTCCATTATCATGCCTCTTCTTCAAAGGCCACGTCTGTGGGGCCTTTGCAAGTCCTCGTATTAGGCTTTGCGAAGATCAGGAATGAATCCAATAGGAAATGAACTCAATCACAAATGAATCCACATCTTCACCATTTCATGGTTATGACTTTTGTAAACTCGTCCTATTCTTTCCTTATTTTCCCATTACAGTGTCAGTTGGCATAAAAGTTAATGCCAATATCGGCGACAATAATGGTGCCCATCTTGCCTGCTAATGGAAAAAAATGGATAAAAAAAATTAAACCACAGTGACATTAGGCCTAGATTGTTTTCCTACAGTATTCACAATAAATAGGAAATGTCATTGATGGTCTTAAAAAATAACCGATACATAATTCTGAGAACTCTTGAAATTTGACAAATATCTCTCTCTCTCTCTCTACTTACTTACCTAGTTGGAAGTTATATCCTGTCGAAAAGTTCATGAGACCGGGCATCCAAAGCCCTCATTAGCGCCTCAGTGGTGTGATCGGTATGGTCTTGGCCTGCCACCTCGGTGGCCGCTAGTTCGATTCTCGGGCATTCCATTGAGGAGTGAGAGATGTGCATTTCTGGTGATAGAAGTTCACTCTCGACGTGGTTCGGAAGTCACGCAAAGCCGTTGGTCCCGTTGCTGAATAACCACTGGTTCCATGCAACGTAAAAAAACACCATATAAAACAACAAACAAAAGCTCTCATTCAGCTCAGGGCCTTCCACACCTGTTATATGTGTGTGTATGTACCGAAGGGGCATTATTATAGTTGAGAAGTTTGTCGCCTCACGGCCTCGAATCACCGAACACGAGAACTCACGACGTTCAGTGGCGCCTTTGCCTGATACGCCCTTTCTGTTCCAGCAGTCTTGCTATGTAATTACATTACTGGGAACGAAAAACTCCGCCTCGTCACTTCCAATCTATAACCAGTAACCCGAACGGACAAATTTTCTCCCAGTTTTATCTCGTGAGAGATGAATCAGACCTTCCCGTGTCATAAATATCTTCCTTCTATCTGGCGGTCGGGCGCTCAATCCATTTTCTTTCAGTTCAAAGGTTTCTCGGTACTCCCTTTGTCACACTTATTCGATATCAGTCATTCTAGTTATTCGGTTTATATTTTAGAAGATACCTTTTGGGAATATCCTCCAGTCTTTTGCTACCAAGGGCTTTGTTCAGGATGTTGGAGCGTCGGAGATATATATGTGGGTATGAATCCCAACTGAGTCATATTGATCGTCACCTACATTTTTTTTTCTTTTTTATAGCTGCAGGTTTATGTGTGGGTATAAGTACCAGTTGAGTCCTGTTGATCCTCAACTTAGTTTTTTTATATAGTTTCGTAACACGTTTGCGTGACTCCTATAGACTTGTAATCAATCGAATGTTCATATCCCAGACTCTCGAGCAAAATCTTACGGCGACCACCACCCATTCCCACTAATTTGCTGATTTTTTCCTTTTATTTGTCCTTTCCCCACCATAAGGTTGTCTTGCTTCGCTGATTTTGCCTGCTCCAGTTTTTATTCTTTATTCTACAGGGTTCCTATAAAGTCCCAGTACCATTAGTGTTAATAAATACTTGTAATAGTACTGGGACTTTATGGACACCCTGTATAAATACCTCACGTAACATTGTATCCTCATATTAATGTATCATTCTCAGCTAAGTTAATAATCTGGTATATCCAAGGTCTAGACAGAAATAATCTCAGTAAATAACGAGGGTACAATATTCTTGCAGCAACTTCTACGCTGCAGTTTGTTGTCTGAAATGCGTCAGCTCGCTGAAGTATTGACAACTATCGTGGCAATCGGCTCAGATCCAACTTTCCTGAAATCAGTCAGGAGTTTTTGCTTGTTAAAGCAAGTCCAATTAAACTTATCCCTGCGACGCGTGGCCGATTTATCAAATGTTAGTCCGAAAGAATCAGATCAATTAGACTCATAGGTAGATAGGGCCTATGTATTTGATAGAAGAGGGAAGGCAAGACGATTTTGCTTTGTTAAATATTTCAAGAGAAATTGAAAGTTGGAGAGGGGGGAGGGTCAGGTATGTGGCAATATGACGAAGATGATATATACATATACATATATATATATATATATATATATATATATATATATATATATATATATATATATATATATATATATATATATATATATATATAATTATCCCATCACCGTAATTCATATAAATTATTCGAGCTACAAATGTCCTTTAATATCTGTTAGCCGAATCGGTAACGTCAATGTTGTCCTGATTTCGTTCCTGTCCGCTGGACGGTGGTTCGATCCCATTAGGGGACGAAATTATTATCAAACTAAAAAATTCCCCTTCGGTTTAACGGTATATATATATCAATTCCGAGGTAGAACGAATTAGATATTAAAGGACATTTGTAGCTCGAATAATAAATATAAATAAAGGTTTTGCCACGAAGGAAAAAATGAAAAAGCGAGATAGCCGAGTAAAGGGTCGGAACAAGACCGAAAGTACTCGGCTATCTCGCTTTTTCATTTTTTCCTTCATGGCAAAAACCTTCATTTATACATAGCATCACGTTTTATATACTTCGTGATCAAGTTATCCATATACATATATATATATATGTATATATATATATATATATATCTATATATATATATATATATATATATTGTGACGAAGTGCCAAGTATCTGGTTACTACACTTACCATTCATTAATTGTTACCTCACAACAGCCAGACACCTGAACCCTCATCGCAGGTACTAAACGACTGAATACTCTAAAGACAAAAGTGATCCCTTAACAACTTACCAGTATTGCAGAAAATCAGGCTAAGTTCATCAAAACAGGTGTGAGGTTCTCTTATAAGTAATCAAATTAATTAAAGGGCATCACTCCATCAACAACTTTAAAAGTCTAAATATTTCCCTGGTTTCAAAAGTTTAAGTACTACCCTGGTTCTAAGTCACTTCAAATAAACTGAACAAAAACAGATCAATTACCACTCTGTTTCTACCTAAACTAATCATAATTAAATGCAAATATACTGGCTAGAAATAAAATACTTATAAAAATGTTAAATACAAAAAATTATTATAAAATTCAAAATTTATTAGTGAAATTCACAATATCAGGGAAAATTACTGTTACTTGAAAACAAAGTAAAGTTCAATTAATTCTTGAATCAATTAAGTAAAATTAAATCAAAATTAATTTATCACAAAATTCAAGAAAATTAATTCAATCAAAATTCAAAAGTGTTAGGCAATAATTGAAATTTGGAAATTAATTCCCAAGTGCTAAACAACAAAAAACTTGAAAAGAATTCTAAGTAAATGCAAATTAATTCACAAGTGTTAAATTTAATTAAATGTGCAATGATTAAGTAATGAAAATAACCAAGTTAATTAAATTGTGAATGCAAATGAAAACACAGAAAAATGTGGAAAATACCAGAATTGCAAAAAAGTATTAATCACACAGAATATAAAATAAAAACACACTTCAATAAGAAAATGAATAAATGCACAAAACATAAAAATCCCTTCAAATGAAACAAACACACAATACAAAAATTTGCAATGTGTAAAAATGCAAATAGTTTCTCTCAAACCATTGTAACTATTAGTTATTAGTTCTCTAAACCATCGTAACCAATAGTTATTAGTTTCTTACCAAACCATCATTACCACCAGTTATTAGTTTTTACCAAACCATCATAACCATTAGATATTAGTTTTTACCAAACCACTGTTACTATAGTTATTAGTTGCAACTAATAAAAATATAACACTTTACCTTCTTGGTATACCAATTTTCTTTCTTTGCTGCAGCTTGTTTCACACTCACAAAAACAGGCCCCGTTACACACAATGTTTGCTCAGATTCCACAAAAACACTAAATAATACTAAATAAACTCTAAGAAATATCAAATCCGAAATCTAAAAGTTATGAGTGACCATTCAGTAAGTATGAAATCGTTACGTTAATATAATCTCAAGTATGTCGCGGGAGAGAGAGAGAGAGAGAGAGAGATGTCTGAACGGAACGCGGTTCTTAGATGTAATGAAAAACTTCTCCCTTACGGAAGCTGGACAGTGGAGATGACACAATACGGTTTAGGCAATAATTCTTTCTAGAAGCTTCGAAAAGTGACACAACTTTACAGACGAACTGTGAAATCTGCACATGGCATTCGGCAAAGACATACGCGTATGAGACCAGTCAATTTGACAAAGACACGTATTCGATCGAAACAGACTCGAGCAAAAGTCCCTATCAGACGTGATGACAGAATTCCCAAAACACATCGGAGACCTCGATATCTAATCAAACATGATGACAAGTTTAGAAAAACAACTCTGGCTTTGAACAGACAAAGATAATCTCTCTCTCTTTTTCTTTACTACGTTATATATTCTTTTTATATTATGTTATGCGAAATCTATCCACACATTTAAAACATCCTAATTCTAAGCTAGCTAGGAATCAGAAAAAATGTTGCCAAACTCTACATAACATTTTATACAGTCTCAGAGGGGATATATATATAGTATCTATATATATATATATATATATATATATATATATATATATATATATATATATAATTCGAGCTACAAATGTCCTTTAATATCTAATTCGTTCTTAATCGGAATTGATATATTTTCATAAATGTAAACAGAAGGGGAATTTTTAGTTGATAATAATTTCGTCCCCTAATGGGATCGAACCACCGTCCAGCGGACAGGAACGAAATCAGGACGACATTGACGTTACCGATTCGGTTAACAGATATTAAAGGATATTTGTAGTTCGAATAATTTATATGAATCACGGTGATGTGATAATTATTCATAAGTATATATATATATATATTCTATATATAATATATATATATATATTAATGATTATATATATATATATATAATAGTATATATATATATATCATATATATATATACTATATATATATATATATATATAATATATATATATATATATATATATGATATATATATATATATATATAAAAAAAATTGATATATTTATTAATAATAGATTATATTATATATATATTATATATATATAATAATTATATATATATATATATTATATATATTATTAAATATATTATTATATATATATATATATTATATTATATAATATATATATATATAATATAATAATATAACATATATATAGAATGCAAGTAGCTTTATCAGTAATGGGAGAAGTTAATAAGTCGGCGTACTCATTTTTTTTTTTTTATTCTTACGTCTAGATTATTTATTTCTTTGAATCAAATATGCATCTTTATTATTTCTATGTAAACATGTATATTACTATAATAATAATAATAATAATAATAATAATAATAATAATAATAATAATAATAATAATAATAATAATAGACTTAAGTCAAGTTAAAGCAACAGTTGTTCTGGTAAGTCGTTGGATGGGTGACCGCTCTCCTCGGTGTTGATTCCTTGGGAAAGGATCTTTACCATAATTTCCTCAGTCTACTCAGCTGTAAATGAGTACCTATCCCTGATGGGTAGGGCCCAGCTATGGGTTAAATAGCAAAACTCAGCAATGATGGAAAGAAATGAAGGAATAAACGACAACGACGTAAATGGAACCTCTGGCAACAGAGGAGCTTCGTCCGGCAACCAGGTATTCAACCCAATTGAAGGGGAAGACGGTCAGGTACTTGGAGGTCGTCATCCAGCAACTGATCACCCCACAACGACAGTAATCAACAGCCCTGAGTATTGGAGCTACAGAGGCAAAAAGGAAGAAATGGACAAGAGAAGAAAATAAGGAAATATGGAGATGCTACTCAGAAGCAAACCCGACGGAGAGAGGATATAGAAGAAGATTGGTCAACATCTGGAATGAGAGGAATAACACCCCCCAAACAGCGCAGAGGCGTAGGCGAAGCAGAACCAAGTTGAAGGCAACATAAAGAAAAAGAACTGGCTCTCCCCAACAGAAAGAGAAGAAAACTGGAAAGGGAAATGTCACACGACAACGAATTACACGAAGACGAACTGAGAGACGATGCCACAGAAGACGACAGGGATGATGAGGTATCAAACAAGACACACACACGAAGAAACACCGACGAAGTAACAGAGAGGACGGAATGGGTAGAAAAGATTAGACGATGGATGGAGCCAGATACAGAGAGAACAAAGATCCCCTCCATGAAAGCCTACAACACAAGAAATTAAGGGAGAAAACAAGTGAGGTCAATGAAATAATGGGCATAACACACCACCAGTATCACAGAAACAAATAACTTGACATATGCAGGAGCAAGATTAGTAGCAGAACTGATGGGGATTCGAACACCAACACCACCAGCACAACCAACCCAACAGAAACCAAAACAGCAACCTCCTTGGAAAAGGCGCCTGGAAAAGCAAATCATGGTGATGAGATCTGACTTGAGTAAACTGAAAGAGATGGCAGAAAAAAGGCTAAGAAGCAAGAAACAAGGGGGAAGGGAGGAACTCAACGAGAAATACAAAGTACAAGAGAGGGACTAAACAACACAATAGAAGATGTAAAACAGAGGCTTAAGGCCAAAGCACATAATATCCAACGGTACATGAACAGGAATAAGGGATACCAACAGAACAAACAATTCGGAACCAACCAGAAAAGACTATACAGCCAACTAAGAGGGGTTTGAAGACAACCACCCAGAAATTCCTGAAGCCGAACCAAGTAAGAGACTCTGGGAAAACATATGGAGCAATCCGGTATCACACACAAACATGCAACATGGCTCCAGGAAGTCAAGGAAGAAGAAACAGGGAGAATAAAACAAAGATTCACAGAGATCACGACAGACACAGTCAAACACCAACTAAAGAAAATGCCAAACTGGAAAGCCCAGGTCCCGATGAAGTCCATGGAGTACTGGCTGAAAAACTTCAAGGCCCACACACCCACGAAAAGCAGAACAACTCCAGCATTGTATCTCAAATCACCAAGCACCCAATGGCTGACCACAGGAAGAACATCCTTAGTACAAAAAGACAAGAGTAAGGGAAATATAGCCAGTAACTACAGGCCTATCACCTGCCAACCAATAATGTGGAAGTTACTAACAGGTATCATCAGTGAAAGGCTTATACAACTACCTAGAGGAGACAAACACCATCCCCCACCAACAGAAAGGCTGCAGAAGGAAGTGTAGGGGCACAAAAGACCAGCTCCTGATAGACAAAATGGTAATGAAGAACAGTAGGAGAAGGAAAATCAAACCTAAGCATGGCATGGATAGACTATAAGAAAGCCTTCGACATGATACCACACACATGGCTAATAGAATGCCTGAAAATATATGGGGCAGAGGAAAACACCATCAGCTTCCTCAAAAATACAATGCGCAACTGGAATACAATACTTACAAGCTCTGGAATAGACTAGCAGAGATTAATATTCAGGAGAGGGATCTTCCAGGGCGACTCACTGTCCCCACTACTCTTCGTAGTAGCCATGATTCCCATGACAAAGTACTACAGAAGATGGATGCTAGGTACCAACTCAAGAAAAGAGGCAACAGAATCAACCATCTGATGTTCATGGACGACATCAAGCTGTATGGTAATAGCATCAAGGAAATAGATACCCTAATCCAGACTGTAAGGATTGTATCTGGGGACATTAGGATGGAGTTTGGAATAGAAAAATGCGCCTTAGTCAACATACAAAAAGGCAAAGTAACGAGAACTGAAGGGATAGCTACCAGATGGGAGCAACATCAAACACATAAATGAGACAGGATACAAATACCTGGGAATAATGGAAGGAGGAGATATAAAACACCAAGAGATGAAGGACACGATCAGGAAAGAATATATGCAGAGACTCAAGGCGATACTCAATGTTCAAAACTCAACGCCAGAAATATGATAAAAGCCATAAACACATGGGCAGTGCCAGTAATCAGATACAGTGCAGGAATAGTGGAATGGACGAAGGCAGAACTCCGCAACATAGATCAGAAAACCAGGAAACATATGACAATACACAAAGCACTACACCCAAGAGCAAATACGGACAGACTATACATAACACGAAAGGAAAGGAGGGAGAGGACTACTTAAGTATAGGGATTATGCATCAACAACATCGAAAACAGAGCACTGGGGCAATATCTGAAAACCAGTGAAGACGAGTGGCTAAAGAGTGCATGGGAAAAGAAGGACTAATAAAAGTAGACGAAGACCCAGAAATATAGAGAGATAGGAGAAAGACAGACAGAAACAGAGGACTGGCACAACAAACCAATGCACGGACAATACATGAGACAGACTAAAGAATAGCCAGCGATGACAATTGGCAATGGCTACAGAGGGGAGAGCTAAAGAAGGAAACTGAAGGAATGATAACAGCGGCACAAGATCAGGCCCTAAGAACCAGATATGTTCAAAGAACGATAGACGGAAATAACATCTCTCCCATATGTAGGAAGTGCAATACGAAAAATGAAACCATAAGCCCACATAGCAAGTGAATGCCCGGCACTTGCACAGAACCAGTACAAAAAGAGGCATGATTCAGTGGCAAAAGCCCTCCACTGGAGCCTGTGCAAGAAACATCAGCTACCTTGCAGTAATAAGTGGTACGAGCACCAACCTGAAGGAGTGATAAAAAACGATCAGGCAAAGATCCTCTGGGACTATGGTATCAGAACGGATAGGGTGATACGTGCAAACAGACCAGCGTGACGTTGATAGACAAAGTCAAGAAGAAAGTATCACTCATTGATGTCGCAATACCATGGGACACCAGAGTTGAAGAGAAAGAGAGGGAAAAAATGGATAAGTATCAAGATCTGAAAATAGAAATAAGAAGGATATGGGATATGCCAGTGGAAATCGTACCCATAATCATAGGAGCACTAGGCACGATCCCAAGATCCCTGAAAAGGAATCTAGAAAAACTAGAGGCTGAAGTAGCTCCAGGACTCATGCAGAAGAGTGTGATCCTAGAAACGGCACACATAGTAAGAAAAGTGATGGACTCCTAAGGAGGCAGATGCAACCGGAACCCCACACTATAAATACCACCCAGTCGAATTGGAGGACTGTGATAGAGGAAAAAAAAAAAAAAAAAAAAAAAAATAATAATAGTAAAACCAATCCTAATATAAAATATGCAAGAAATTATAGGGTTATCATGCATTTGTTTTTCATTCTCTTCAAGTTAAATATATACTTACGCTAACATGACCTCCCTTTACATCACCCTTACATTCTAGCACGTATGGAGCATTAAAATTCAAAGAATTCGGAAATTTATTTAGTCTAATGGGCGATATTTCATATAGAGTCGACAAGTAAGCATAAAACCTCACAAATACCATTTCATCACATTTCTGAATCTTCAGAGCAAGCCAAAGGTTCAAATTTCTTTCGAAGGTCACCTCTCTTTTCCCTTGCTTAGTCCTGCAGAATTAATTCTCCTCTCCCTTTATGGCCGAATTTTATTGGCCGAGATTCCCCCATACGATGTCATAAAATCCAGGCCTGCATGGGCGATAAAAGCCAAGAGGCTTTAATAATTCCTTCAATTATGAATTGCATCCAGCCAGGGAGTTGGAAACGAAAGCTTTTTATAGGACTGCGCAAGAGAAGCATTTGCTTATATTCTTTTTAAATGACGAATATTCGTCTCTTCAAAATACTTGTTAAATGGTTCGTAAAATTCAGTGGGATGGAAGGTAACTCTTTATGGTGGACTTGAAAATGCTTGTCTATTTTGTAGTTATTAGTTGTTGATCGAAAAATATGTTATGCCTTACATATCGATTTTTCATTCAGGAACGTATTATTTTCGACTTGCCCTTTTTGTTTTTACCGTAAATTCTTGCCTTACTTTTTACCTTAATTCCCCGATGTCGATTTTTATTTTATTTCTCATGTTATTAGATTCGCATATTTTTAAAAGACGAGTATGTCATTACTTAATAACATGAGGTACTTTTTAAAGATATACTTTGACAGTGAATATTCTTTGTTAGATCACATGACCCAGATAAAAATATATCAACAAAGCAACATACACAGAAATACATTCTTTGATATATTACCATAAATAAAATGCAAATACATAAATTTCTGCTTGCTGTTTTCAAAAGCAAAGTTTTCATGATTAGTGTATTTTCTAACGGTTTGTGCTCTTCCCTCTTTGTGTAGATACATAGGGATATTTTCATGAAAGATCTTGTGACTGAAGGCAATATATTTTTTACACATAAAATACAAGGAAAAACGTGTGGACATTTCAAAAGGTGTGGTCCATTGCCCCCTGATCTATTTCCATGAGCAATAGTATTCGTGTTGTTTTATCCTTACTTGTCTATTCTAAATGAAATGTCGCCCAGTAGACTAAATTAATTTTAGAAATCTGTGAATTTTAATGCTTCATACGTGCTAGAATGTAGGGTGGATATATAAGGAGGTCGTGTTAGTGTAAGTATACTTAACTTGAATAGAATAAAAAAAAACAAATTAGGTACAAATAATAATATGCATGATAACCGTATGACTTCTTACATTCATGATATTAGGACTGGCTATGGGAGTTTCTCTTGTCTTAGAGGGGGTTTTCACGAGGTTTATCTGTGAATATATTTGTCGAAATGGCAGCGTAATGAACATATAAGCTGAAAAAAATTTATCACGAACACTTAAGCAAAATCGGGCAATTTTAACCACCGTGATTAATTAGATATATTTTATCGTTACGTATTCCGCCGTGCAATTTGTTTCTTTATGTTATAATGGGATTCGGATCATTTGCCTTTCTCTTACAAGTAACAGAAGAGGAAATAATCGAAAGTAATGAGTAATCAATTGCCATTTACCAGTTGCCAATCCATAGGCAGTTAATGATTCTGTTTACCTCTACCGTGAGCATTGATTAACTGCAGGGCAACTAAAAGAAAATTGCGCGCACGGTAATTATATGGATACAGTATTCGAAAAGTTGGTCATAATCGCTTTATATAAATATGAACATTTATCAGTCAGTTCCGTTAATATTTCAGTTAACTTACAGTCTGTTGCGCTGTGTGCAATTTAAAAAAAGCGAATGAATGCATAAATGAGCGCATTTCAATACCTGACAATATTTACGAGTTTTAAAACTTTGATGAATGACCCACTTAGTGTTTCACTTATGGAAGCATCTCTTTAGCTGGTCCTGATGGCAGCTCTTATAAAGAGATTTGACTGAGCAGAATATGTTAATGTCCGATGTGGGCAGCGAACGGAGACTTGCCATGAAATTAATTATAATATAAAATTTCATCCAAAGAATAAATTAGGTAACACTGAACTATTCTTGACTTATTAGATATACATGAAAATTATAAAAACCCATTATACACTAAATCAAAGGATAAGGTAAATGCTGATTTTAAATGAAAATGCTCTTTGGGTAATTTAATGTTCTCCGGCTCACTGCTGAACAACTTGTACTTGCAAGGAATTAACTTGAACAAGCTCTCGTGATCAGAAGAGACTTCAACACATGAACATAATGATCCCGGTATTAATAAGCAAATATAGTGATGCAAGCATTGGTATTCGTATCATATTTAAACATCGATTGAAACTGTACTTTAGCATATGAATAATTATGATAACGTATGACTTGCAAGATTTTCTTTTTATAACAAGAAGAAATACGTCGTAGACCACGGTAGAATACGTTAGTATGATATACATTGTACTGTGCGAAATCTATGGACGATGCAAATACGTGATTTATTTTATTATCTCTGTAGCATATGCTGTGAAAATATCCAGCTGACCCACGACATCTCTCTATTTTATGGAAAATATTTCGAATTTTCCTCCATTATATGTAGCCTTCAAATTTCTGACCATCTTTGCTGCACGTACAACAAGACTGTAATGGTCTCGTAAGTACGTCTGGTTTTCCATGCAACATACTCATCATAGTTATAGGTATGTCTGGGTGGTGTTGCATCGTTTAACAGTGTATTTGGCATTCTTTTCTGATAACCATATAGTAAGTAATGTGGGGATTCTCCTATTATCTCATTTACTGTCTTATTCAGTGTGAAGTGTACGTCTTCTAGAGCTAAGTCCCAATCTGTATGTGGTTTTACTAAAGTTTTCAGGATATCCTTTATTTTACGATTAGTTCGTTCCACTGCTCTATATGAACTGGGTTTATAAGTTGTTATTTGACACTTATTTATTTCATAAAATTCACATACTTTCTTTAAAAGATCACTAGTAAATTCAGCAGCATTATTAGAAAGAACTCCTGGACATGAATGTCTGTTGATAATTCCAGATTCAAAAGCTTCAGCTACTGTAGCTGCATCTCTGTTTCTTACAGGTACTATTTCTACATATCCGGTTAGATAGTCAAAGAAGACTAATATTTGTTTATTTCCTTTAATAGTTGTTGGAAATGGACCCACAAAACCTATAGTTACTACTTGAAATGGATTCAATTCACGTTACCTTTATGTTGACTGCAAAATACATAATTTTGTACAAAGTCCTTCGTATCTTCACTTTAATGTGGCCAAAAATAATTTCTGTTTATGATACTGATTGTCTTTTAAATTCCTGGATGTCCTGCCAGCTTATATGAGTGTGGTTCTAAAACTTTTCTGGTTAGTGTTTTTGGGATATATAGTCGAGAACAACCATTTTTATCTGTCGGTATTTTATACAACAAACCATTTATTAACTGAAAATCAGGTTTGAAGGATTCATCAAGTAATAGCTGTCCTACTATTTGTCTGATTTCTGCATCTTTTTCTTGTATTTTACTCGTTCTAAATCTGAATCTACAATTTGACAACTAAAACAAAAGGTATTAGTTGTAATGCATTTTTCTGTTTCTTCTGGAGATCTGGATAAGGCATCTGCCAAAGTGTTAAATTTCCTTGGAATATATCTGAATTCTGGAGCAAACTCTAATACGCTAATGAACCATCTATTGAATTTTATGTTATTGGTAAAAGTTCTCTTTTTAAACATATCACAAATGGATTTGTGATCAGTAAGCATAGGAAAAAAACGTTGGAAACATTTTTTCCATTTTTGTTTTATGGAGTGAGGCGGAATCCCCCCCCACCCCCCCCCCCCCCCCCCCCCATTTTTTTTTATTTGGTTATCACGGGTTCCTCGTCAACCTAAAAAAAAAAAAATCTAACTACAACAAACTATTCGCCTTTCTTTCCAATTGTACATTTAACTTTAAAATTGCCCTCAAAATAAAAAAAAAAGTAGTTAGCGTGTGAAGTGTGAAAAAATCGAAAACTGAGAAAACCTAACCTAAGCTATAGGTTAACCTAACTTAAACTAAACTAACCTAATCTATAAGCTAACCTAACCTAAACTAAACTAACCTATAAGCTAACCTAACCTAAACTAAACTAGCCTAATCTATAAGCTAAGCTAAGCTAACCTAAACTAAACTAGACTAAATTAACCTATAAGCTAAGGTAACCTAAACTAAACTAAACTAACCTAACCTATAAGCTAAGCTAAGCTAACCTAAACTAAACTAACCTAACCTATAAGCTAAGCTTACCTAACCTAAGCTAACCTATCCTAACCTCCCACCTAACCTAACCTAAGCTAACCCAACCTAACCTACTCACCCTCCCATCTAACCTACCCTAACCCAACACAACCCAACCTAACCTAAAATCTGTCACCCAACCCAACCAAACCAACCTAACCTAACCCAACTCAGCCAGACCTAACCAATCCTATCACCAAACCTAACCTATCCCATTCAAACCTAACAGGTAGAGTACACAAGCCTTTAATTTGAGACTCTCTCTCTGTATATCTCTCCCTGTCTTGAATTCCTTTCCCGTCGTTTCTCGCTTACATTAATCTCGGTACTTTCCTCCTTCGATATCCCTTAATCGGAAACATCTTCATTGTTAATGACATTAAAAATAGCTTTATTTCTTTGTACAAAGTCAAATAAAGTGATTTCATTAAGTTTTTTGTTAATAAGACGAAGTTTAATACATTTAGAAAATTGTTAACCCCCGTTTACTGAAGGTTTAGATAAGCTTTATTTTAAATAAGCCTGAACGCTGTTTGCACTTTTCTGTATAACACCAATAATAATAATAATAATAATAATAATAATAATAATAATAATAATAATAATAATAATAATAATAATGTTCTATGAGGTCCACATTGTGTGTGTTCAATGTGTTATCCTTATCACTAAAGGTTGGGCATGAAGGAAACACCGAAATACTAAAAGTAGGTTCTTAATGTCTAATGAAGTACACAAAATCACAGAGGTGCAAAACAATATGCAAGGAAACAGAGCGGTGCCGTACTGGTGAAACATGACTGCCAGACGGGCGGGATTCAGTCATAACATATCGTGCATGACATATGAGAATTAAATGCATTAAATACATAGGGAGGTATATAAATGAATATGAAGGTTAAAGATTGCAATACATATTATACATAAATGTTCATTATATTTTGTACTGAATGTTTCTTTCAATTACCTATACCTCCCTCCGCCCTCACGCTCGTAGTACTCTCTCGAGCGGACTCTTTCCTGCGAGCCTTTGAGAACGACGTGGGGACATTTGGGGAATATCAACTAAGGACTGCTTTTTCTGGTCCAAGCAAGGGGCCACAGGGGAATGAGGGGATGGGTCCACATTAGGGGGTGGCACTGGGCGAAGGAACCGACGGTTTGGCCACCAGACACGACCACTAGGGAGACAAATTTCATAATCCCTTGACCTGCCGAAACTCATGACTACCCCGACCTTGTTCCAGCAACGAGATCGTCGGGTCTTGGATCCGTACATGCTGTCCAATAGTCAACCTGGGGGCGGGCCTGCTGATTGTAACTGGGTCTTAACCTTGCTCACCACGGGTGGCAGCACGGTGGTCACGGTCCTCGGTCTTGACCTGCCACTCCTCTGAAAAGGACTCTGGGTGGAAGGGATGCATGGCGTAAGAGGTCGGCCATACAGGATCTAGGGTGGGGGAGTGTCCTGTGAAATTGGGAGTATTCCGAAGCTCTAAAAGGCCTCGATCAAACTAACTTCACAATCAATGTTGCCAGAGGGTACCGTTGTCAGGATGAGATGGCTTGATTGGACCTTCACGGCGGTCCCTCGGCTTGACTGTTCGATTGTGGATTATATTGGGAGGTTATCACTGTCGTCCGAACTCCCATTGCCTCCATGAAGTCCCGGAACTCGTTGCTGGTGAACTGTGGTCCTCCATCAGTCCTGAGGCACGGGGAGGGGGGGTGGCACACCAACTTCCCGGAAGTAGCGGCAGAAGATCCTGATTATTAGAGGCAGTAGTATCACCTTTGCATGGGACAACAACAGGCCATCCTGAAAGTCGGTCAACTATGATGAGGAAGGCTTTTCCTGCGACGGTAAAGAAGTCTGCTGAAACAGATTCAAAGGGCCTTGTGGGGTTGTCATCGTTCATTAATGGTTCCTGCTGTTGGGTTGGCTGCAATACCTGGCATGACTCACAAGCTCCAATTGTGTTGGCAAAGTCTGAGTTGATACCAGGCCAGAAAACAGCCTGTCTTGCCCGGCGCTTCGTAGCTTCCACGCCCCTATGACTGTCATGTAGGCGGGACAATGTGCGGCGGTGGAGGGCGGCAGGAACTATAACTCTTGCTCCATACAAAACGAGGTCACCATCAGTGTAGAGCTCGTCCCGTATCTTCCAGTATGGGAGTAAGATCCTGAAGAGTCCTGTCGGCATGTTGAGCTGGAGACTTTCCTGAAGAGGTGACAGCATGCACAGCCATGACTGTTTGTAGATGGGTGGTGGAAGGGGCACCTGCAATTTCGTCCTCTGGTGTGGGGTGGCTAACTGGGGCTCAAGACAAAGCATCAGGAATGTTCAGAGACTTGCCAGTGCGCCACACAGCTGTGAACAAATATGGCGAAATTTTCTCCTTCAGACGCTGGAGGCAAGGATTCTCAATGGCGTCCAGTGAGTTATAATTCAGGATAGGCATGAGGGGGTGGTGATCCGTCATCAGAGTAAAATTCTGTAGGCCGGCGAGATACAACCTGCATTTTGACATTGCCCAAACCACGGCCAGCATCTCGAGCTCAATAGTGGCATATCGTGTCTCTGCGTCTGTAAGGAATTGAGAGCCACACTGAACTAAACGCAGGCGTTCACTACCATCGCCAAACCAGGTCCTGCAGTAAGGGCATATCCAATACCATTAAGCATGAGGCATCTGTCTGGAGGACAACAGGCAGTTCTGGGTCGAAGACAGCGAGAACAGATGGACGGAGGAGTGCTAACTTGATGCGTTGAAAAGCCTCATCATGATCAGGGGTCCAAACAAATGTTCTCTTGGGGCTCATCAGAGGGTGTAGAGGCTTGGCTGTAGCGGCAATGTCAGGGGTGAACTCTGCTAATTGGTTGACCAGGCCCATGAATGATCTGAGGTCAGTCAGGTTAGTTGGAGTTGGGAAATCCCTGATGGCACTGACTTTTTCTTGATCAGCCGGAATGCCCTCTCCTGAGAGCGTGTATCCACAGAACTTGTCAGTAGGTGCGGCAACCACAAACTTGTCTTTGTTGAGGGTAATCCCAAACTTGCAGCACCTGGTGAGCATCTCGTGGATACGGAAGAGGTGTGACTGGTAATCCTCGTCATGGAGAAGGATGTCATCGATGACTTTCACGCAGTTCTTGATTCTTTGAAAAAGGGCAGGCCCAATGTCGCCATCACAGACAGAATGCATCTCCAGTAGCTGCAAAGCCCATCAGTCCTCTGCAGTGTTTGAACCGACCATACGGCGTAATAAAGGTAGTCAAATGCTGATCCTCTTCGGCAAGTTCCATTTGCCAGTGCCCGCAGAGGACATCAGCTGTAGTGAAAAACCGAGCCTTTGGGTCCACAATACGAATAGCTTTGAAGGTTGTGGGTGAAGTATGGGCTGGGCAGGAAACTTGGTTATTCAGTTTGGAGAGGTCAACGGTGATGCGTACGCCTGTGATGTTCTTGGCAACGAGAATGAGAGGGTGACACCATTCTTAAGGGTCATCTCCGGCGGGCTTAATTATTCCCTGGGATACCATAGAGTCAAGCTCTTCCTTGACCTGGTCCCTGAAGGTGAGGGGAATCTGTCTTGGGGTGTGAATGGCGAAGGGCACAGCACCATCCTTGAGATGAATCCTCATGGGAGAACCAACCATGTGCTTGAGAGGTGCTGACTTCAAGTCTTCTTTGGTCCAACCAAAACACATCTGAAAATTCCCGGAGGAAATATTCCTTGGCAGCCGAAGGCGACGTGGTGGCTGAAATAGATAGCTCCTTGCATTTATTGATATGTCTAACTTCAGCAATGGGCTTAGGAAAATCCGGAGATATTATGGCCAACTCTTGACAATGTGCATAGGACAGAAGTGGAGTCTGGACATTCTCATGGACATGAATGCTAGCGGAACAAGACTGCTTGCCTAAGGTGAGAGTAGCCTGGAACATACCAAGAGCAGGCGCCATTTTGGACCCATCCGTAGTAAACGTAGTCGGCGGAGGAGGTTGAAGGCTACTCCTGGGGATGCCTAAACTCTCTAGGTGTGCTGCCCAACCCAAATAACGGTGACATCAGCACCTGTGCCTGGTAACATCTGTAGGCGAGAGTTTATGTCGCCATATGACAGAAAAACACAGATGGGTTGGGGTGTCTTTGGTGCTGTGGAAGAAGGGTATCCTAGATGACAGCAGCTGTTCTGACTTCCATCTTGGGTCTTGCTGTAGTGGGTGGTAGTGTTGCTTGGAGATCCATCCTGGTGGTTTCTCTTCTTCTCTCTGCAACACTTATTAAAGTGTCCAATGTGGTGGCAAAGGCGGCACTGGGCTTTGCTGGCACGGCATTTAATTGTCCTGGACCAGTGACCAAGGCAGGCACAGCTTTTGCAGGTGCTGTTAATAGCAAGGCACTCATTAGGGCCATGCTGTCGAGCACAGGACTGGCATAAAGCAACTGGTGCCAAAGTCGGTTTTGAAGGTAAGATTTCACTTGTCCTTTTCTTCTTACCCTTTTTGTAGGCAGAAACAGCGCGCAACTGGTTAGGTGGGGCACGTATGGCAGAAGTTGCATTCTTAGCTGCTTCATATGACCGGCAGGTCGTAACGACATCTTGTAATGAGGAGGCAGCGTCCAAGGAGAGTATTTTCTGCACTAACTCTGCATCTTGGATGCCCATTAAAATTATAATTTTCAACTGGGTCTCCTCACATGCAGCTGCGTTCCCCGGGCAGAAGTCGACTTCCTCTGCGATGCATCAAAGCCATACGTAGAAGTCAGCAAAAGATTCTGCTTCCATCTGCTTGCAACTAAGCAATTCCCTATGGCGAAGAACTTCTGTGGAAGGGGAGATCTGCAAGGTGTGTTCCAACACGCGTTGAGTTTCAAGGGCTAGGCACATCCGCAAGTGGATCATCTGTTTCTCCCTAGGTAACGCGTTGCTTGAAAAGATCCACCAAAAATGGCATAATCATCCCACCGGCGTCTCCATTCTCTAAACATTTGGAATATTGCATCAGCCTTAAGCGGGGGCGGCGTTTGTGCAGTGGCTTTTTGTGGTGGGGGAAGAGAAGGTTGACTGGAGGAAGAGGTACCCATCTCTGTATCTGGTATGGGGTTTTCTGAGTGGAAGGGTTGAGCAGATGAGAGCACCTGGATAAGGGCAGTAAATCTTGCATTTTCCTCATCTCTGGGCATGTTTTCCTCTCTTCTGCGTAATTCCTCTTGCACCTCTCTGTCTTCTTCTTCACGTCTTCTTTCTTCATCTTCATGTCTTCTTTGTTCTCTTCTTTCTTCATCTTCACGTCGTCTTTTCTCTTCTTCATACCAGCGAGATTCTTCTTAAAACTTGATAAGTTGAAGGAAATCTGTCGCAGTTGGTTGGGTGGAGGGGACGGGCTAGTTGTGAGGGCGAAGGAGTGGTGGATAGGGGGAGGAGGGGGGTGTCGTCCTGGCGATCTCCTCTCCCATGGTGTTACCACTGTGTGCATACGCTCCTACACTACTAGCATTTAGGAGTCCTAGGTTAGTGGTGGCTTTTGGTTGGCCTAGGAAATCTTCTAACTCATCCATTACATGTAATGTGCCATGAATGAGATACGTATTAATTCCTCCTTTGATAAAATTACGGTTTGAATAAGAGTTATTAGATCAGCGAGTGAGTGTGTATATGTACGTGCATGTCTCCTCTGCGCTGAGACCGATGGACAGTCAATAACTCGGAAGCAATGGAGGGAACCGAATGTATGGGTATCCGCTCTCAGTGAGGGCAGCAGATAGGGTTTTGCATGTCACCAAAAATTACGTGAAATGCATTATATAAGGCACTTGAACGGCAAGACACTTACCACAACACTTCACTCATTAACCACTGATCACCATACACTTGCAGCACAATAAATCCAGATAAGATGCAGGGCAAAGGCGGCAAACAGAAGATAGCGTCGGTGATTAATGGCGGTGGAAGACGTACTTGCAAAAAAATCCTCTTGAAAAATAAAAACTTCACTGACACTTCAGTTCACTGCGCCATGTGTGTGTGTTCGATGTGTTATCCTTATCACTAAAGGTTGGGGATGAAGGAAACACCGAAATGCTAAAAGTAGGCTCTTAATGTCTAATGAAGTTCCTCGCCGGACGAGTGGTTTTCGCGCTTGGCTGCCAATCCATGGTCCGAAGGCTAGAATCCCGATTCGGCCAACGCGGAAGGGAATCAGAGGAATTTATTTCTGGTGATAGAAATTCATTTCTCGATACAGTGTGGTTCGGATCCCACAATAAGCTGTAGGTCCCGTTGCTAGGTAACCAATTGGTTCTTAGCCACGTAAAAATATCTAATCCTTCGGGCCAGCCCTAGGAGAGCTGTTAATCAGCTCAGTGGTCTGGTAAAACTAAGATATACTTAAAAATAATGTCTAATGAAGTACACAAAATCACAGGGGTGCCAAACGATATGCAAGCAAGGAAACAGAGCGGTGCCGTACTGGTGAAACATGACTGCCAGACGGGCGAGATTCAGTCATTATATATCGTACATGACATATGAGAATTAGATACATTAAATACATAGGGAGGTATATAAATGAATATGAAAGTTAAAGATTGCAATACATATTATACATAAAATTTCATATATTGTACTGAATGTTTTCTGTCAATTACCATACACACATTAATAAAAAAAATGTTGCGAGCTCGTGTATAATTAAAAACCCTTTACAACGCTTTTGAACCCTTCCCTTCTAGTTTATTTTTATTTATTTTATTTATTTATTTTTTTGACTGAAGATGAACCCAGGGAAGTGTTCGAAAGCTTTGTAAAGGGTTTTTAAATTATACACGAAATCACAACATTTTTTATTATTGTGAACCTTTTAGAACTTTATATACCATACTATCGCGATAGAGTTTTTCATTTCCCAAACAATAATAATAATAATAATAATAATAATAATAAATAATAATAATAAAAATAATGATAATAAAATAATAAAATAATAAATAATAATGTCGGACTCTGTAAACTGAAAGAGATGGCAGAAAAAAAGGCTAACACGCAAGAAAACAAGGGAGGAACTCAACGAGAAATACAAAGTACAAGAGAGGGGACTAAACACCACAATTGAATATGTAAAACAGAGGTTTAAGGCCAAAGCACATAAGATCCAATGGTACATGAACAGGAATAAGGGATACCAACAGAACAAACTATTCGGAACCAACCAGAAAAGACTATACAGCCAACTAAGAGGGGAAGACAACCACCAAGAAATTCCTGAAGCCGAAAGAAGTAAGAGACTCTGGGAAAAACATATGGAGCAATCCGGTATCACACAACAAACATGCAACATGGCTCCAGGAAGTCAAGGAAGAAGAAACAGGAAGTCACAGAGGATCACGACAGACACGGTCAGACACCAACTAAAGAAATGCCAAACTGGAAAGCCCCAGGTCCCGATGAAGTCCATGGATACTGGCTCAAAAACTTCAAGGCCCCACACCCCGAATAGCAGAACAACTCCAGCATTGTATCTCAAATCACCATTCACC
>NC_087207.1:9521077-9556714 GCF_015104395.2 Macrobrachium nipponense
TAAACTGACGTAACATTCATGCATAATTGAAGACGGATCTTAAACAATGAGAGAAAGTGTTTTAAAATTTGGTCAGTACTTGTGAAAATCGTGAGGAACAATACAGTAAAGAATGAAATATTATGACGATAGAGAGAGAGCGCGCAAGCATACGCCTATCTATAGAGATACTTAATTCACTATATTTACTTTGAAAGATTAAATGACAATATTTTTTTCAAATGTTTCAAAAGTGGGGAGAGAGAGAGAGAGAGAGAGAGAGAGAGAGAGAGCACAAGCATATGCCTATCTATAGAGATACTTAATTCATTATATTTACTTTGAAAGATTGAGTGATAATATTTTTTCAAATGTGTTTTAAAAGAGAGAGAGAGAGAGAGAGAGAGAGAGAGAGAGAGAGAGAGAGAGAGAGAGAGAGAGAGAACAAAATCTGCTTACGTGAAAGCTTAGGCCTATTTATAACTACTTAATTTCATTATATTTTCTTTGGAAGATTGAGTGGTAATATATATTTTTAAAGTACGTTTTGTTAGAAGGAGAGAGAGAGAGAGAGAGAGAGAGAGAGAGAGGAGAGAGAGAGAGAGAGAGAGAGAAATTATAGTATTGGTGACGGACTTGTGACGGGGAAAGGCGGAATAAAGAGCGGTGAGTCGGTGCACAGATACCTGGGAAACGGGATGATATGACTGCCAAGATCGTGCTGCACTATGCTAGATAAAATTTGAAGGATCATAATATTCAAGTAAATTCTCTAAGAAATTCATACCCTAATCTTGATTTCATTCGACAGTTGCCATAACATTCAAAGATTGTAAAAAGACGTGGAAAATTTTAGACAGGCTGCGGTCATTCTTGCTCTCTTGATATAATCTTTACTTTTGAAAATCGGGTTTCATCACAAATAATTCCCGAAAAAAAGCTGTGTTAAGTAAAAATAGTTATTACCACAAATAACTCCAATCTGTATTGCACAGGCAAGTAAGTTTTATATCGTGCAAATAATGCTGATGTGTTATGAGATCTTTCAGCCTTGCAGCAAAGAAATGGAGTCGTGTAGGGCTGTAGGCTACTACGAACTGCTTTGTAATGGGAGCATATAGCCAGAACCATCTTTGAGCTGACATGCTACTGTTAACCTTCATAAAGATATGTTTAAAGACGGTAGCTTTGTAAACAGCAACTACCAATTCGATCTATGTCAACGTCAAAGTAATCAAAGTGTGAAATCCGTTACGTAAGCCAGTATCCAGTGACTTGCCCCTTTCCGCTCGAAGTTCTAGGGCTCCTCCAACATCATAGAAAACGCTTCTTGCGGATGCAACTAGATTTTGCTCAACCTACCTAGCCTTAGCAACATTGGCTGCCATTGACGTCAGCTAACATTTAAAAGCTTGGAATACACATGAGTTTGTAGAAGCTAAAAATAATTACAATAATATCCCCCGTTCATGAAGGAAAACGAGTATATATTGTCGTCGTTGATACATAGTACTACACTCAGAAATTCACATTCTATCTACCAGATCTCTATGAACGAATCCATCTGAGAAATTCCAATTAATTATTAGGACATATATCGTGGTTTTAAATATCTGAACGGTTTGTTTTGCAGTTTTAACTAATATGATATAATTTGCAGTGTATTTTCATATTCTAGATTAAATTTAGCGATATTATGTCTTTTCAGTAAAAACAAATGGGAAATTTGATGAACGAAAGCTAATGAAAACTGTATCTTCAGTTTTCTTGTCGAGTGTACTCGACTCCTCTTTGGGATTGTCTTAAAATACCTATTCATGAATCCCCAGCACCACGCCCCTCGTCCTCCGCCATATAAAAGCTCTCCTTGGGGAGCGCCCACGAGGAATCTTTCAGGTCCTCTTTGGAACCCTGGTGGCTGTGGGGGAAACAATGGTGCTCTGTGCTGTCCCTCTCCTTCATTTCCTCTTTTCCCCTCGTCAGGAATTCGCTCCCCTCAGTTGCTCCTCTTTCTTCATTCCTCCCACCTGTAGTGGATAATTAAGGCTCTTGCTTGTGTCTGTAAAGATTCTGCTTTGGGCTACCCTCTCTCTCTCTCTCTCTCTTCTTATGTTCGTACGTTTCTATATTCCACCATTATAGTTTTACTTCACTCCCGACGTTGCATGTTTGCGCTTGTCATCTAATTCGTATCAGTGACTTGCTGACACCCATACTCTTAATATGACTGCCGTTGTAATTGCAAAGTTCTTTCCAACACACACACACACATACACACACGCATAGCTATATAATCGTAATCCTCTTCGTATATAAATTCAACAGCTTCGCCTTGGGTACTATCATCAGCATGGGTTATGCTGCCAAGCGGACAGTAAGAGTTCATCATATAACAGAATCTAACACAATCTTTCACTGGACATTTAGGAAGCTCTTCATGAAATTTTATTAAAAAAATATACTAGCTCTAAGAACACTCTAGCATTAGAGATATGAATAACGAGAATGTCGAATCAGATTAAACAAGTCTCTCTCTCTCTCTCTCTCTCTCTCTCTCTCTCTCTCTCTCTCTCTCTCTCTCTCTGAACTTTTCCGCAGAGTCAACTCCTACAAAAGGTGAACCGCTAAGTTTGGATTCGAGCACTGCTGAGTTTATTGTTTTTCCATCAGCGGCCTTGAGGTTTGCCTAAAGCGAGTATTCCAGTTTATATTTTTGAGTATTATTATTATTATTATTGAAAAAGAAACCCACAAAATTACTGTGTATAGCGTGTTTACTTATAAATACTTACATTTCATTTTATAAGTAAACACGTTATACACAGTAATTTTGTGGTTTTCTTTTTCAATCTTCAGAAGAAAACTGAAAGAAGTTTGTTTGGTTTCATTATTATATTATTGATATATTATTATTATTATTATTATTATTATTATTATTATTAATTATTATTATTATTATTATTATTGTTTATTTACTTATTTTTTTCGAGGGGGGGGGGGGGAGAAGTTTCCCTTGCATGGCATCTCAATTGCTGTAGTGTGTTTAAAACGATCAATTATTTTTTCCTTACTTTTATTACTATTTAGTTTTTAATTTTTGGCTTCTTTATTTTATTTTCACTGCCTATATAAACCATAGAATCAATATCAAGGTGCTGCAGTTAACATTAACCATGTTAAAAAAAATGGGAATTTTTCAATTGCTTCGGCAATAACCTAGATAATTTGTTTTTTCGTGACGGCTATCATTTGTATAAACGACGACAAATTATAGTTATAATACTAGAAATGATAACCACCACCATCATCATTCTTATTATTTCTAAGGGTAATAAATATAATATCTTAAGGATATCCATTTCACCTTTAGGGAAAAGAGTTCCTTCCACGCAACAGACGAAAGAGAACTGAAAGGGAGAACAGAAACATCAGAGTATTTTATAGAATATTACGATGGCTTAGGCAAGTAAAGGGAACGGGGGAATATGTTTAACCAAGAAAGAAGTATTAGATTTATGGTAAAAGAAGAGAGGTAGGCTAAGGGAGTGAGAATGAGAGTATGTCAGAGGAGTTAAGATAAGAGTGGAACTATTTGTAGACAGTAAATGACAAATCTGTGTCTAGAGGCTTCTGTGAACCGCCACTATCCACCCAAGTCAGAGAAGGTTCATCAGACATGAGATTTAGCAATGACCGATGAATAAAAATGAAAAATATAATAAATCTAATTTTTAAAGACATTCGTTTGAAAGGTCAAATCGCAAAAGACCAAATATTCAGAAACAAATATCAAGAAAATGCAAAAAATAATCTTTAAAGACATTCGTTAGAAACGTCAAATCGTAAAAGACCAAATATTCAGAAACAAATACTAAAAAAAGAAAAAGAAAAAAAAGGACAATAGTAATTCCCGGCCATAGCAGACGAAAGAGACGAGAGACCAGGAAATGTGGATTGTCCAGAAACTGCGGCAGTTGACCTGAATGGTGGGACCATCAAGACATAAAACGATACCCGGCGATCGCGATCGCACGCCTTACGGTTCTGGAATTCTCGATAGCACAAAACGGTCGCTCTGCGGTGAATTCATGCCATGTATTTGTCGATTTAATAGAGAGGGGATTGAGGGTCGTCATTCCGTAGTTTATATATATATAATATATATATATATATATATATATATATATATATATATATATATATATATATAATATATAAATATATAGACTATATATATATTTATTATATTTATTTATAAATATATATATATATATAATTTATAGGATGTATTATTCCATTTGTTTCTCTATATATATATATATATATATATATCTATATATCTATATATATATATATATATATATATGTGTGTGTATATATATATATATATCTTATATATATATTATATATATATATATATATATATTATATATATATATATAATATACTATATACTTATATATATATTATATATGTTATATGTTATATATATTCCATTTGTTTATCTTAAAAGAGTACTTCATCAGAATCTATCTGTATCTATCCACGTGTGCTCTTTCTTGCCAACATTTTCTTCATTAATAGTGTTTCTTGCATTGTCCTCTACGAATATGCACGTTATATGAATAATAGTAACAGTCTTTGTCTGAGGCATTACTGTCAACATTGCAAATGTTTTTCTTACTGGATTCAAGATTTAAAGACGAGAGTTTTAATTTTTAAGACTGAAGACAAAGACTTCCACGTGAGATATATCAACGAAGATATAAAATAAACATCTTTCATTATTTAGAGTGCTACAGTTTAAAAGAAGCCTTAGGCCACTCTTACTGTCCCTTTGATGTGTACAAGCACAAGTGTGCAATGAAGGAATTTTTTATTTCGATGTAGTCTAGATCCAACAAGCGTCCATAGGCAATTTTGCCATATGACATATGATTATTTATTACGCATTATCTTGGTGAAATGAACACAAAAAGTAAGAGAAATTCCTTTTAAAACATTTGTTTATATAAAGGACTGCGACTTTTAGCTGCAACAGTTAACTGACTATAATTTCCTACTACTGGCTTTGTCCGTTAGGAGCGTATTCATCATTAAAAAATGTATTTTGTTCCCAGATAATGATAGGTCGAATTATCAGTTTATATAATGAGAAAATGCATATCCTGCCATTCACTGGACGGTCCCCTGTGTCGTCAAAATTTATAAACCTTAATACCACCTCAGTGTTAAATAATGATAATCTACTTTTTTGTCTGTCTGTCTGTCTGTCTGTCTGTCTCTCTCTCTCTCTCTCTCTCTCTCTCTCTCTCTCTCTCTCTCTCTCTCTCTCTGCACGAGCAACCATATCTTAGGATGTGAATGCCCATAAAAAGGACACGCTTCGACACACACTAGTTTGTTTATATCTTTCAAAGTGTAAATGTTGCTACATAATCTTTCAAAGTATAAATATTGCTACATACTAATCTTTCAAAGAATAAATACCGTTGTCGTGTAAACCCAACATTTTGTATCCGATTGTGAATAACGTGTTTTTGACCCTCAGGACTCGATATATGGAAGCCGCCAAAATACACCGCTGCTGTAAAAATAAATATATATATATTATATATATCCATAAAATGTTTCAGTAATGAACTGGAGGCTGAATGTACTGATTTTTGCATGGTGTTGGCATTTTTAAACTCTGAGAAAGTTACGTGAATTGACGGCTGGTTTTCCACATACCATATATATATATATATATATATATATATATATATATATATATATATATATATATGTTATGATATATATATAGTTATATGTATATTTATATGTATATATATATATAGCTATATTATATATCTATATATATATATATATATATATATATATTATAGCTATATTATTATATATATATACATACATATATATATATATATATATATATATATATATATATATATATATATAATATATATATTATATATATATATATATATATATGTATATATATATATATATATATATATATATATATATATATATATATATATATATATATATGATTATAATCACTCTAGCACGTGATTCATTTATCACACATATCCACAGGTGAAAATAAGAGGAAGTAGGGTGTGGTCCTGACCGGTTTCGACTTTATTTCCAAGCCATTGACGGAGGAAATAAAGTCGAAACCGATCAAGACCTACACCCTTCTTATTTTCACCTGGGGATATGTGTGATATATATATATATATATATATATATAGATATATATATATATATATATATATATAAATCATATATATATGTA
Organism: Macrobrachium nipponense; assembly: GCF_015104395.2. Classification (NCBI taxonomy): domain Eukaryota; kingdom Metazoa; phylum Arthropoda; class Malacostraca; order Decapoda; family Palaemonidae; genus Macrobrachium; species Macrobrachium nipponense. The sequence continues at coordinate 9,527,361 of NC_087207.1, forward strand.
TATGGTATAGATGATATATATATATATATATATAAATATAAATATATATCTATGTATATGTATATGTATATATATATATATATATATATATATATAATATATGTATATATATATATATACTATATATATATATATATATATATATATATATATATATATATATCCATAGAGAGAGTAGAGAGAGAGAGAGAGAGAGAGAGAGGAGAGAGAGAGAGAGAGAGAGATGGAGAGAGAGGAGAGAAGAGAGAAATTTGTTTGCATAACCACTTATATATTTTGTATCATATTCTGTCAGAAGAACGATCATCATTTACACTAAAAATCATTAGCCATCAAATAACTAAGCGCTGAAGGGAAATTTGCATGTGTACGCAGCCAGGATATTAGATATTCCATTGATTTTCTGCATTCATTACCACGGCTTTCCAATATCCAGGGACATTTTTATAAATAACGATTTTGCACAATGGAAGTTAAATTCTTACCTGCTAGAGTTTCCAATCCATCAAAGCAACCCAGTGACCATCTTGTCAACAGAACATCTCAAAGACTGTACAAATCAACCGTAAGAGCTCGATATTCTTTTAAAGAAATCGGCAACGGAAAACATCTTTCCAACCCCTGTACAGAGCCCCACAAACGCAAGGATAAATAAACACTCTTTACTAGGAAAATGTACAAAGTTTATTTAAATGAAGGTTAAGTTCAGAGTAAACATATTAATTCAACTAGAACGGGGTTGATCGCTTGTAGAAGAGCCACTTGAACAACAGGAGCGAATGGTGGTCTCTCAGCGGTGGTTTTACGTTGTAAATGAGTTCAGGAAGGAAATCGAATACAGATTACCTTCTCATTGGTAGAATAAGAGAAGGGTTTAGGAAAGAGAGAGAGCAACGGAGTTACTAAGCCATAAATATATCAGAGTATTATGAATTTGTCTTCATTTGCCATTATCAGAACTGTTCAGGTACACACACACACGCACTATTATATATATATATATATATATATATATATATATATATATATATATATATATATATATATATATATATATATATATATTATATATATATATAAATATGGTGTATGTGTGTGTGGGTATATATATTAATAGAACCTCGAATCGTACGAAAACAGAAACAAAAATTCCCATGGGGAATAAAGTAAATCCAATTAATCCGTTCCAGATCCACAAAATATTAACCAAAATTACATTTTATACAGAATAAATATAGTTCTCCATATATAAAACAACGAGAAATAAATATAAATGACTGATGAAATGGATATGTGTACTTTTAACGGCCCTTTTACCATTATTGGAGTTTCTTGTTTTGAGAACTTAAAAGTTTTTGTATTCTTGCATTCGTGTGTGTGTGTGTGTGTGTGTAGGAAGAAAGGATCACTGATTACGTGTTAGGGCCCTTTCACACTATGTCGTACGTAAATGCGACACGATGTCGGACCTACATGCGACTAGCAGTCGACTATTATCTCTAATGCACCTTTTCACACTATGTCGGTCCGGCATCGCATTACAGCCGACAGGCCCCATTGGCCATATCCGGTGCTGCACTCAGACGCGATTGCAGTTGGCCATTGCCTTCAATACGTGTCTTCACACTATGCGATTTTTTCCTGCATATAAGTGCGACAGCAGTAGACTTCCACTGCTTCTGGTGATAGGGTGCATTGGGTATTGAAAAAATTTGAGGGATATAAATAGTGTTATTCCCGTTATTGAATAACCACTGGTTCCATGCAACGAAAAAACACCATACAATAATAATAATAACAATAGTGTTATTCGCAAATAAGAAAGAACTACAGGTATGGATGGCTTAAGTATAAACTACTGAGAAATATTACTAAATGATTTGCTGTTTTTTCATTAAAAGGTTACATATACGTTTTGATACTGAATTATTAGAAGGTTATCGGCAGATTATTGATATAAAAGAGGACTAAAAGCTTTTGATTTCGATATATATGATTTTTTGAGAAGTTTTTATAGTTAACACTTACGTTTTATTTACATTAATTAATGAAACAGAGAGAGATATGGCTTTTTTATATCAAAGTAAAAGATTTTAGTTTTTTATATAGATATATCAGTTTATACTTTTGATAAATAGAGATGTTTCAGCTAACACTAGTTATTTTCATTTCTCCTTTTTAATTTCTATATGGAAAAGCAAATTTACAAGGAAAGGTGCATATTATTTCTTCTTACCTGATTTTAACTGCCAGTTGTTGTGCTGGCGAAATATCATCTCTGAATGTCGTATTTCTTTTAGCAACTGGTCATGCAGACGTGACAAGAGTTCCTCAAAGGTTGTTTAAGACATTCTGAAGTAGTAGCAAAATTTATCATTATCTCTCTTCAGCTCCTCGAAAATTGTGGCAAATGCGCCATACAAGTGCCTTTGTGTATTCAAAGGGTGTACCCAGTGAATTCTAGGTTTTCTCTTCTTTTTCTAAAATGTAATAAATAAAGACAATCATTTTCTCCTCCTGTCCGTCTAGTCACCACTACAGGCTGAGAGCAGACTGCAAGCGCGTCAAAAATTGGATCACTTTGTACGGCAGTCGGACAAATGTACGATTTGCGCAATTTTGTGTCGCATTTAGATCCGGCACTGCAATCGTATCTTGGATCCGACAAGAATCGCATAGTGTGAAAGGGGCCTTTCTCTCTCTCTCTCTTTTCTCTCTTTTCTCTCTCTCTCTCCTTCTCGATCTCTCCCTCTCCTCTCTCTCTCTGTATGAAAACTCTAGAGATCAGTTCCTATTTGAAACATCTTAGTACTGCACGTCAGAGCTTGTTGAACGTCTGTTTACACTTAAATAATAAAATTAACTCTCTCCCTTACATCGAGTCGAGGTGCCTAAGATCATGTTTTCCGTATCATAAGCCTTAAAAAAAAAAAAATCAATTACAGGACAACTATTGAATTTAGTTCCCTGTTAGGTTTTTTTTTTTTTTTTTTTTTTTAATGCCGATTCTCATAAGTTTAGGAGAGGTTTAAGCAACGCACACCATGGCCCGTGTATTTTGTTCGATTTTATTTGTGAAAAGTTCATTGTGTACAGAATATGATCTTTTTATTAATTATAAAACTAGTATGGATAGCGATTTGGATGAATAATAAAATGGTGTAATAATAGCTTTCCAAATATCATTAACGACATTGACATCCACGGAAGACAACCCAACTACTTGGCAATGGTCATCCCTTGCCCATTTTTGTTTTTGTCCTTTCGAAATAGGTGCTGCAGTACTTCTGAGTCTGAAGGGGTTAACTAAAAACTCGATCCGGAGACCTTTTCTTCAGCCATGCAATTAAGATCTCGGCTCCAGCAGGCAAGAGGCCTCTTCCCTGCCGAGATATTAAAAGAGCCGGGTTAATTAAATATCCTCCTTGGGTAGAATTCTGTACTCCGATCGCCAGAGGCTTTAATCAAGCAGGGCCGTGCATCCCCCACCCTCCGGCCCCCTTCAGGCAGGTATTTAATAAACCGCCTGGCGAAACAATGAAGGAGTTTGTTGACTGAATAAAGCTCTTCCTCCTCTGCGGCTGATTGTACAGTTTGGTTCTGGAATTACTTCAGCCTATGTGTGACCTTCCAGTACACCTCTCCTCACTCTTGTGCCCCGTAGGGAGGTAGCACTTTCAGTGCACCTCACGGGGTACGTTGTAGGCATTAATGAAGTTTTTTTTCTTTTTCTTGCAGTGTCCCCTCGTCCCCCAGCTGCTACCCCTTTCATACACCCATTCATATCTTTCTTCCATCTTCCTACCCACCCTCTCGTACCAATTATTTCATAGTGCAACTGCGAGGTTTTCCTTCTGTTACACCTTTCAAACCTACCTACTTTCACTTTTCCTTTCCAGCGTTGATTGACCTCATAGGTCCCAGTGCTTGGTCTTTGGCCTAAACTCTATATTCCATTCCATTCCAGACTTGGGTGAGTTCGTTCGTTCTACTTCTAAGCTTTAGAAGTATATTTCTGCTGATGTTTTAATACTGTCTCGTTTAACCTTCTCTCTTCACAGGACGATCTGTCGCAAAATGAACTCGTGTAAAGTTGTTAGGGGGCGCTATAGTAGATTGACATCAATCGTGCATCTGATGTTTAGGCCAGTCCCTTACGACGCTCCTGATTGGCTGTTGACAAACCAAATCACAGGGCTGGCAAGTCTCAGTCTCTCGAGAGAGTTCACATAGGCAGGATGTATAATGTTCCACCTCTCCTGAGTGATACTTTTGAAAAGACGTATCCCTCAGGAGAGGTGGAACATATACATCTTGCCTATGTGAACTCCCTCGAGAGACTGGGAGTTTCCAGCCCTGTGATTGGCTTATCACCAGCCAATCAGGAGCGTCGTAAGGGACGGGCCTAGACATCAGATGCACGGTTGATGTGAAACTACTATAGTTCCATCTTTCTTTTAACTAAATATTTTGATGAATGACTAAAGAACAACAAAACAGTGAATGAATGAATAACGAAAAGAAACGGTGAAGGAATGGCAGAAAATGGCAGAATTCCCACAGGAAACGATTCGTCTCATCCAGTAAGATCTGGCGCTGCAGTCTGTGCTTGGAGCTTCAAAAGACTCGATGCCACAAAACTCCCGACTTCTCAATTTATAGTCGAGAGAGAGAAAGAAAACTTGGGAGTTTCTAGCTCTTCAGTTTAGTGGACGAAAGACGAAAATTTAACCATAAGTGAAGGTATAAATAATAGCCGAGTAAACAAGACGACCAAAGAAAGAGGAAACACATTCACACACTAACAGCGAACTGTAGGCATTACTGAAAGTTCTTTGCAGCGTTCCTTAGGGCCCTAGCTGCAACCCCTATCGTTCCTTTTACTGTACCGCCTTTCAAATTCTCTGTCTTCCATCTTACATTCCACCTTCTCCTAATAATCGTTTCATAGTGCAACTGCTTTGAGGTTTTCCTCCTGTTGCATCTTTCAGACCTTTTCCTGTCAATTTCCGTTTTAGCGGTGAATGACCTCGTAGGTCCCAGTTGCTGGCCTTTTGCCTAAATTCAATATTCAATTTAATTCATCATTAATGGCGACTCTTGAATGAGTAGGTGCCTCGAAGCTTATATCATTCTTATTTTTGAATAATATAAACTGGCGTTACAGGATGCAATGTTAACGATGTCCATTCTGATGGTCTGGTATAGTAAATGTTCCTATTACTTGGATCCTACAAACATATTTGCTAAAATATATATTTAAAAAAATAAAATTTATATCAACAATTGTTTCACATCAGCACAGTAGATATAAATTGAGTTGATTATTTTTGCCTTAGATGATTATAGATGCTAAAAATAAAGCCCGCAATAGTATGCATGTCCATTGCTATATAGAGCCAACTTGAGTAGTCGGCCTCTTCAGTCTGAATTCAGCCTGATTCAGGATGATGAGGCCAACTGATCAATTTGGCGACAACTACCTTTATATATAGCAATATACATAGTACATACTACTGCGGGCTTTATTTTTCCATTTGAATTCACGAGAAAGTGATGATTTCAGATGATAATAGATGTTATGAACTCTGTCTAAATATTTTCTTCTGACCAACCGGGAATCCTAAGGACCTCACCTTGCCCAGACCGGAAGGAGAGGAAGTTAAAAGAGAAAGAAGCGTCTCTTAAGATCTCCGATTCGAAGGAAATGAGAAATATAAAAGGCAAAAACAGGTAAAAAAGTGTTAATGACGATGCATTAGCGCCTCAGCGGCGTGGTCGATATGGTGTTGTCATGCCACCTCGGTGGCCGCGAGTTCGATTCTCGATCATTGCATTAAGGGGTTAGAGATGTGTATTCCTGGTAATAGTTCATTCTCGACGTGGTTCGGAAGTCTCGTAATGCCGTAGGTACCGTTGCTGAATAACCACTGATTCCATGCAACGTCAAAACACCATACAAACAAACAATGACGATTTAGTGGTATTCAACAACAGTAAGAAGAGACTCCGAGTAATATATTTCTGCGAACTCATAAGAGATATTTATTGGCTTTCCTAACACTCGATTGGTTTTCCAAGGCTTTAGACAGCAGTACATGTACATACATACATACATATATACAAACATACGTACATCATGTGTTTTAATTTACCTGTACTCACCTGTAAATTTCATTTTTTTTAAATTATACTTCTCATCATTCAATTTTTTATTTTGTCTCTTTTTCATAAACATGAGTGCTATATTCCGATGAAGCTTTATTTGTAACTGCAATAATAATAATAATAATAATAATAATAATAATAATAATAATAATAATATAATAATAATAATAATAATAATAATAATAGCTGTTTCACGGCAATTTAATTTATAGAGAATCTTTCTCAATTCTTCTTATTATCTTTTTCTCGTCAGCATGTAGCTGGTGTATTAAGTTTTCCTAAGGACATGTAAAGATTTTTCATTTGTCTTGGGTTTATTTTCCTCTAACGTGTCGACAGCGCGCAGGCAGTCATCTATGAAAATTGACAGTAAAGTGAATTAAGATACGTTTTACAAGTATTTATGGCATGCAAGGTCGTGTACAATCGCTGGGCGGGGGGTCGGTGGGCAGGGATTTTCAATTGTTCGTTGGATGGTAACGAAATCTCTCCCTGAGGCGTTCAGACCTACGTGGGCTGGACGGAGTTATTAGCGTCGGTTGGGTGTTGGTTGGGGTACCCACCTCTTGGGCGGCAGGCTGTGCAGTTGATATATCTTGTCTCAAAAAGGTCTTTCACTCTCTTTCGTTAGTAAGAATATGAATTTGTATGCGCTTTCATCCAAAAGTTAGCTTCCAGTGATTTTTATCGATTGCAGAAGAAGATTAAAAAAACTTTCTTTCAGCTGCTTAATTAAGTCGTTCTAATTTCACCCTCATTATCTGTCTAAATTCTTTCAGTATATATATATATATATATATATATATATATATATATATATATATATATATATATATATATATATATGTGTGTGTGTGTGTGTGTGTGTGTGTGGCGTGTGTGTATGTGTACATATATAATGTTTGTGTGACTATGTCATTGCACATGTATATAATTGCATTGCATGTTTTCAACATCAATAAGATGCATTGCGAAGAAGATCAGTTATTTTGTGCATATCACTTAATATTAACTTTAACAGTAAATTAACGAGTGCGTAATTTGGATTACGCACAAATTTGGTAGGTGGTACCTAAGGAAGAGGGAAGCCCTAGTAACCCAACGTAATAATAATAAAAATGAAAATAATCAGTGGAATGCGGGAACAGCTCCTTCAAGATGATTATATGAAAATTCCTTTCCCCAATCCCCTCTGAGGTTTGTTCGCTCTTTTGTATAACCTTCTTAGGAGGTCCATTAATGAAACGACCCTCCAACGTGGTCTCTCGCCGTCTCCTCTCATTAGCCTTACTTCGTTCTATCGTGTTTCCGCTGGGATTCGAACCAATGCTGGCTCATTATAGCCTTGGTGGGATTGTAGGATTTCCGATTATTACTCTACGTTCATTAAGTGATGCTGGTTACGCTACCTTGCGTTGAAGATAAGATACAAAAAGTGTTGTTAGAATAATTATTCTTAGGTAAACGACCTTTGGATAAGCGGAGGTGGTTGAATTCGTTGAGAAATGCAGAGGAGAATAGAAAAATTCCGCATCCTGGAAGTGGACGCTACGAAAGGCTGACAAAGTTAATTGACTCTCTGGTTTACTTACTCCCACACGGAATTAATTGTTAATTTGATTTCTCGGGTTGTTTCTGCTATTTTTTTTTATAGCGTAAACATCTCGTGGAAATGGTTGGCAACTATTCAATCTATTCTTTGTTATTCCTAATAATAGCAAGTGACATGTCACTGTAGTGAATCCTTTAGGAATTTCTCTGAATATTTCCAGTTTTTTTTTCTTACACAAACTATATTTTCAGAAGGTAGTGTTTTGCAAACGAAACAAGTTTTATTCGAGAAAATAAACCATTCGTGCCTACAATATGACGCAATGTTTTTTTTTAATAAATGCTCTGATTGTAATCAAAATTTCTTAGTAATCGTAGTCTTCAAATATATTCCACCAAACTGCTATGTGCTTGTGTTGGAGACGGGGTAACGCCTGCTGCTTTTCCTACCTTTAGACCGATAAACAGGTGATGATCATTATCCATAATTTAGTCCCTCCTCTAAACTAATTTCCATTGTATTAGACTTTTTCTAGTCTTTGTTATAATTATATTGTTAAAAACAGGATACCTATTGTTATTGAAAGCAAGTGTCAGGAGAAATCAGAAAGAGAGAGGAAGAACCTCTCTCTCTCTCTCTCTCTCTCTCTCTCTCTCTCTCTCTCTCTCTCTCTCTCTCTCTCTCACTATATATTGTATTAGGCCTAGAGCTATGAGCTATGTATGCTACTACTACCAGTATAAGATGTGTGAGGCAAAATGATATAAAAACTGAGTTGGAAGAAAGTTGTGAATATGCGCTAGCAATATATAAATCAATGAGATATAGTTCGGCGTCAGTGACAATGTAGTTTTACGCTTCAATAGTTTTAGTTGTCCATTCAATATTTTATCAAACGGGTTTACTCAAACGAGGGCTCGAGAGAACTGATTTGATTATTTAAGATCTGCTAACGAGTTTTCACCTTTAAGTTACCTAAGCATTTTGTAACGATGCAGGAAAGTTAACGTGGGTCTAAAACTGTATCGTGTTTGCTCCTCATCCACCAAGCTTTAAGGCTGCCATACAACGCAACGATCGTGTTAATATATATATATATATATATATATATATATATATATATATATATATAGTATATATATATATATACTATATAATATTCATAGGCCTACTCGCGTAATGAATCTAGAATAGGTTGTGCTGTTATTATGATAAAGATATAGGTTATAAACGTAAAATTTTTTTTTTCCATTTAATGAATCTAGAATGTAGAGTGTTCCTATCATTGTAAAGGCGTAATGACTACTACTTTTGTGTCCCAAGGGTACTCAAGTAGTTTTTCTAGTGGTGTTACGTAATCATCGTTACTTTTTCTTTTTGTGTCACAATATTCTTTGGATTTTACTTGCCAAACACAAGGGAGATCTTGATAAAACTGGATGAAATCTGCCCAAAATTCTCGATCAGCGTATGTTGTTATCCTGAGATGTTAATGCAGCAAGGGTTACTATTGCTAACCAACTGGGGCCTCAGTAACTGAGGATATGAACTCATAATTATCATATGATGTATCCTACGATGTAGACTGGCATAGAACACCATAAACAGACGGAGTGGAAGGACATGGACCTGTCCTGAGGCTTTTGTCCTGCAGTGGACTAACAACGGGTGGTGATGATGGTGATGATGATATCCCACGATGAGTCCATACACATCACAACGATCTTCGATAAATCGAGTGTGAAATCGAGAGTCCTGAACCTAGAAATATTAGACTTTTATTGGACTTTGGTTGGGTTGCCAGCGAGATCGTGCTATCACGAGACTCCGCCTACTTCCGACTCCATCCACACACCGATTTACTTGGATACCGATATCGTATGCGATAATTGTTGCGTGTGTGGCGGTCCTTAGAATTCTGTTTTGATTAGTGTTACCGTCAATTGAGCCGGTAGCTTCTTTCCTTCTCGTGCCATTGTGAAGTGTAACCCTTTTGTTTTTGTTATGGAAACACACATGAATACATAGTATGCATGTGTGTATGGTATAAAGTATATTTCCCATCCATAATCGGAAATTCAGTTGACTTCACCCCGCCTCTCTCTCTCTCTCTCTCTCTCTCTCTCTCTCTCTCTCTCTCTCTCTCTCTCTCTCTCTCTCTCTCGCTCTTCTCTCTCTCTCTCGTGGAAAAAGTATAATTTTAGGTTGCTACTGATTTGTACTGGTACATGCACGAACATTTTTCTTTGCAAGTAGGTTATATCTGATGATCAAATCAAATATATATATATTATTAGCAGTGTTCGCTAAAACATCGCTTGTTACCATAGAAGAAAACAACACAATGACTATTTAAGGGGTTTCGTACAGTCTCTCTCTCTCTCTCTCTCTCTCTCTCTCTCTCTCTCTCTCTCTCTCTCTCTCTCTCTCTCTATCTCTCCTCCCTCTCTCTCTGTGTGTGTGTGGTGTGTGTGTGTGTGAGTGTTGAAAAAAAACTTACTGTTCCCGCGGTGGCAGTAATCTGAGTTAAGCTGTCTTTATGGCAGCAAGATCTCATTCCTTGTCAGCTCGTAATGTGTTTCTTAGGAACTGCCTGCCTTAAGGAATCGCCAGTGGCTTGGGATTTTCATGAATTGTTCCAATGCAGAGAACTGCCTGGTCAAGGGGAGGAAGATAACCCTCCAGCCCCCACCCCCAAGTGGTGATCTTGTACAGTGACTGTGGTACCATTACGCGATTTACGAAACTTTATGAGAATAATTATGATGAGAGTAAGTTGCAGATTAAATATTTATTGCTTTATGCGACTGTACTTAGGTTTCTCTCTCTCTCTCTCTCTGCATTTCTGAAATCCTGTCCAGAATTATACATTTCTCTCTATACCTCAATGTGTCCCTGAATACGACGTTGCTTCCACATTTGGCAGAAAGTGTGAAGCAATAAGAGACACGGAAGGTTTGTGTTTATACGTTACGTACTGTATCTCCAACCAACTTGTGCAAGAGGGAGAGTTTGCTGTTGACTGAGAAGGCTTACTGTCAGTATGAGTTTTCTCCTCGTAGTGGGCTAGTGCCGTCAGTGCACCTCAAGCGACGCACTGTAGGCATTACCTTTGTTTCTTTGCAGCGTCCATTCTTCCCATAGCTGAAACCCCCTTTCATTCCTTTTACTGTACCTCCGTTCATCTTATATGTCTTCCATCTTGATATCCACCCTCTCCTAACGATTATTTCATAGTATAACTGTGAGGCTTTCCTCACGTTATACTTTTCAAACCTACACATATAATGTGTGTGTGTGTGCATGTGTGTGTGTGCAAATAATGCGTTGCTTTTTTGTAAGTGTTTGTGTTTTTTTTTATTTGGTTTACATGCCAATAGCAATTAAAATCTCTGGTCATATCTCGATGATGGTCCTTGATTCATTCTTGATCAGTTTCTTAGCCTTATTTCCTTTCAGTGTTTCCCCCTGATCCCGCTAAACATCTTTTTGGGACAAAAAACCCACTTTGGTTGTTACACTTTTGGGATCTAAACGGGTGATGTGAATCTACTATAGTCCGATAGCAATCGGACTATAGTAGATTCACATCACCCGTGCATCTGATGTCTAGGGCAGTCCCTTACGACGCTCCTGATTGACTGTTGATAAGCCTATCAGAAAGGGGGCTATTTACTTTACTTTAAAAAACGTAATTAACTCATTTATATTCAAATTAACTTTTCCTGTTTCAAAAGATCATTTGCTACTAAAGCAGATTCACATCAACCGTGCATCTAATGTCTAGGCTAGTCCCTTATGGCGCTCCTGATAAGCCAATCACAGGGCTGGAAACTCTCAGTCTCTCTCGAGAGTTCACATAGGCAGGACGTATGTTCCACCTCTCCTGAGGGATACTTTGGAAAGACGTACCCCTCAGGAGAGGTGGAACATACGTCCTGCCTACGTGAACTCTGAAGAGAGACTGAGAATTTCCAGCCCTGTCATTGGCTTATCAAACAGCCAATCATGGAGCGTCGTAAGGGACTAGCCTAGACATCAGATGCACAGTTGATGTGAGACTGCTATAGTAGCAAATGATCTTTTGAAATTGGAAAAGTAAATTGAATATAATTGAGTTAAATCCGCTTTTAAAGTATAGTAAATAACCTGTTTTCTGCAGTTTAGAACTGCAGTCATCTTGTGTCTATAAAATTAGTAGACCTCTTGTACTTCTAAAAGCAGTAAATCATTTTTGCTAACACTTCTTATCTTCTCTCTCTCTCTCTCTCTCTCTCTCTCTCTCTCTCTCTCCAAGTTATGCCAGAATATTCCTCTTAAATCACACACACACTATTGAATCGCATTCTTTGTTCCCACAGGAGCCGTTCATTTGCAAGCGGGGGTCCACCGGAGTTGACCATCTCACCCAGAGTTCCTGCATTATGGTTCTTGATCCCTCTCCCTCAGAATTCTGCAATGGAATGCAACATCGTCCCATCCAGTGAAAAGTTGGTGGTCCATTCAGTACTACTTTCTGAGGTAAGGGGACTTGTCGTTGAGTTGAGTTGAATATAAAATTTAGGTCAAGGACTGGGACCTATGGGGTCAGTCAGCGTTGAAATGGAACTCGACAGTGAAAGGTTTGAAAGTCGTAACAGGAGGAAAACCTCAAGGCAGTTGCTCAGTGAATAAAGTATTAGGAGAGGGTGGAAAATAAGATGAAGAAAGAGTATATGAAAGGAGGTACAGTAAAAGGAACGAAAGTGGTTGCAGCTAGGAGGTGGAAGGCAAGGTGCAAAGAACCTAAAGTATTGCCTACAGTCCACCGCATGAGGTCCACTGACGAAACTACTAAGGGGACTTGTCAAGCAATCGCTTTTTGTATTTACGTAAACAAGTAAGTCCAGTGGTCATAAAACAAAGAACCTTTATATGTAACATTTATGACGTCAAACGAGATTCTAACTTACTTATGCATAAGAATCATCAAGAATCCAAAGGTCATTTAAAGCCTTTAGATGACCTTTGAATTCTTGATGAATCTTATCTTGAAGGAGCTTTAGAGTAAAGCTCCTTCGAGATATATAGACTTGATCAAATTCATGCTGGACAATTAATTGATGTGAATAGAGTTGCTGCTTTGTTGGAAAGGGGCTACACATAATATGTGAGCAGTTAGTTATAAGGAAAGTCAGGCAGAGCTCAGAAACGTTTAGGCCTGAAGGAAAGTATGCTCGAGATTATCACTTTTGACGGGAGGGACTATTGCTTCTTTAACTGATCAAGTCTCTCTCTCTCTCTCTCTCTCTCTCTCTCTCTCTCTTCTTATTCTTCTTCTTCTTCTTCTTATATTTGTTGCCTATCTGCCTGTCCGTTCTCTGATTGTGCTCTTTCAGAGCTATTTTTTTTTCGCCCCTTTGTATATGCTCCGACTTCCTGTGTGTGTGTGTGATGAGAGAGAGAGAGAGAGAGAGAGAGAGAGAGAGAGAGAGAGTATGGCACTGATTATTTTTCCGTCATAACATGTTCCATCCTGATAAATATTATTCTTTATAATATCGACTTGATTAAATGCATCATGCTGGCCGACCACGTCATCATTAATTCCTCATTCTTCTCTCTCTCTCTCTCTCTCTCTCTCTCTCTCTCTCTCTCTCTCTCTAAAAAGTAATGAGTAATGTCATAGCGGTACTTAAACAATTGCCGTCACTTTCAATTAATTTCTCGTCTCTATAGAATTCGATCGGTTTGCTCCTTTAATAAATAGAGAGATTGAGGAGTATTTGGATCTCTTAAGATTATATTTAAATAATATGTAGTATATATATATATATATATATATATATATATATATATATATTATATATATATATATGTATATATATTTATGTATTTATTCATTTATGGTAGTGTTATTATGTAAAACATTATGTGAATGTTGTGATGATTCCCGTTCTTGTCATCTCTAAGGAAATTGTTAATCCATTTACGATATCAAAGAGATCCTTAAAGTAGTAAGTCATCATATTCTGAAGCGTTAACTTGGCAAAAGAATCTCTATTTATTCGTATATTAGTCACTGCCGTGACTTTGTGTGAGATGTGTATTTCTGGTGATAGAAGTTCACTCTCGACGTGGTTTGGAAGTCACGTAGAGCCGCTGGTCCCGTTACTGAATAACCACTGCTTCCATGCAACATAAAAACACCATACAAACAAACAAACGAACTGCCATGACTAAGTTTTATGAAGACAGATATAATCATATTTCATTGGATGACCGACAAATACCTCTCATACTGCAGTTATATAAAAGCGATCCGCGGTAATAAAGATTGTACAATATATCAGTGTGTGTGTGTGTGTGTGTATGAATATGAGTTTGTGGGGGAGGAGGCGGAGCCCTGTTAAATTCGCGTTCGTCTAAAATTACTCGTTTCACTTTGAGCGTTGAAATTTGTAGGTTATCTCTACATAAATTTCATAATCATCTTCGTAACTGTTTTCAACATGTGCCGTTCTTCCAGAGTTTAATCTTCGCTGAGCCCGAGTCTAGATTAGAAGGATTATGAGATTACGGGACCAGTCTCAAAGGATTCCTTATAATCACGTCCGCCCTTTATTTCCTATCCTATTAATGGGTTCCTTCATCCGAAAAATTAAGGCTTTTCTTTGATATGATTTTCGATTTTGTTGTGAAGAACATTTCCTCTTCAGTATTGCCAAGCCCATTTCACGAGAAGCATGTTGAACGACTAAAGGAACACAGAAGGGACCAGCGATTCCCTTATTCTGGAAGAAATCGGAGCATTGGTTAAACAGTTGTTTTTGAGTCCCCGGTCACGTTCAGTTAAACTGTCAGTTAAACTGACAGTTATGAAAACTGCAGCCCAGTTGTGTTGTTGAAAGGACATAACCTAAAGTCCTAAACTAATGATTTGCATGTAACTAACAGTTCTTCAGTCAAATGCAGCTCGTTCAGGTTCAGAACGCCACACGATGTGTGCTTGTGTCTACAGACATTTTTGCTTATTTATATGTATCGAGTAACATTTTCTGTAGATAAAATAGGTCTGTGGAGCATGAGCAAGACCTTTTAAAAATCTTCGTTATTTTTGCTTTATTAACACCAGAAGTCGTACTGCCGAACTCTGGAATTTTTTCTTACTTCTGTTTTCCTGACTTTTTCGTGAACCGTCCTTCATAAAGACAGCTCAGTCTGCATTATGTATACATGTAATTTTCGTATCCTCACTTTTCTCGTATCACTGTGTCCCGGCGTTGAGAAAATGGCCACAAGGTTGCCAGTTCCAAATGCGTTTTAAATTCATCCCCAAGAACAAAGCACCAACTCTAAACTTTCTTCAGACAGTGTTGCCAGGCTTTGACCTGTTCCCTCAGTAATGAGATGCTTTCATTACTATTTCCTGGGTCAGATGAGGTTAGTCACTAGAGTTACATACTGGGTTCCTCTGGAGGTCATTAACTAAACCGTCAAAGAAGTAACTCCTGACGGGGAAGGCGTAACGAGGTCGGTGAGACGGGGATGTTCTCGGGTTTCCAGACAGCCTGTGAAGCTTTTTCTTTCTTTCTTTTTATATTTTACTGAAATAATACAAGGTAATAGGACTCGAATCTATAAATTCTCGAAGCCAAAATAATTACAGTTTTTAGTTTTCTGTAAAAGAAAACTATTGAGATGGCTTTGGCTGTCCATCCACACTTTTTCTTTCCGCCTTGAAATCTTAAAACCCACGAAGGCTAGAGGGCTGCAAATTGGTATGTTGATCATCCACCCTCCAGTCATCAAACATACCAAATTGAAGTCCACTAGCCTCAGTACTTTTTATTTCATTTAAGGTTAAAGTTAGCCATGCATCGTGCGTCTGGCTTGAGGTGCCAGCCGCCGACGCACCTTTACTTAACCGGATCTGGGGAGCAACTGAGCACTGCACGGTCGTGGTTGAGAGTTTCATACAGCATTATAGTCTCTACAGAAAAGTCGATTGAGCAGAAGAAGCTTCGGCGCATTTTTAACTTGTTAATTCTGTCTCTGGAGAAAATTGTGAATATACCTGAAATTATACTTTCGCGAGTAAATTGATGGCGATACCCAGAAGAAAAATAGTAAATTCTCCTCCGTTGAATAACCGTTGCCTGAGAAATTTGCATCGTAAGGAACGGTTTCCTAACAAAATTAACGGTCTTTGCCGTTGAAAGTTGATCGGCTCATATGCAGGATGCCGTTGTTAATCAACCGCTTAAGTATTACAATAAAATTAAGTTGCAACCTAATTTTATTGTAATTAGATTCATCGGAAGGATTCATATATATATATATATATATATATATATATATATATATATATATATATATATATATATATATATATATATATATATACATACATACATACATACACACACACGGATTCCAGGTGAAGATATGAAAAGGCATACAGCAGGGTCCATAAAACACATCAACAAGAAGGCCATAGTTTATTCAACGAAACGTTTTGCACATGTTCTCTGTGCATTTTCAATCTGTAAATATTATTTAAAAAACATTAAAATTTACAAAAAAAACATTTTTAAAAAATTAAGAGAAAAAAAAAGGTTATTATTAAAAACTTTTTAAAAATTAATATTATTTAAAAAGGTTACAGTAAAAAAGACCCAGTGCTTACCAAACCATTCAGAGGAGAAGGATAAGAACGAATGACCAAGATTTGACACCAACCTACGACTTCAGTTATGCGAGATAAAGAGGAGAAGCGGAAACGTTAGAGTTTAAAGAAGGAACAAGCCGTTTGATGTATAATGATTCAAGGGTAGTTAAGTAATCACTATGGCTCGTACCACCAATAATTGAGAAAAGTTTTTTGTTGACTTCAATTTTACATATAGAGGCATGGTTCTTTATATTAGAAAATTCGGGTTTACTCAGTTTCTGGCCCGTTCTATAACTGTATCCCGTATGGCTATAATATCTCATCTGCAGTATCCTGCGAAAAGATCCAACATAAATACCGGGGCATCCCGTGCGCTTGAATTTATAAATAATGTTGGACCTCATGAAGGTCTGCAGTTTGTCCTTGTAGTTAAAGAATACGCCAATCTTGAGTGGATTGATTGGAATTAATTGAATATTAAGGCATCCAAATTCATGTTCAATTATTTGTTTAAGTTTGGTTGCAAAGTTGTTGTCCGAAATAAACGGGATTATGGCAAATATAAGAGGGTGTCGGATCAGAGAAGTGT
This sequence comes from Macrobrachium nipponense, assembly GCF_015104395.2. NCBI lineage: Eukaryota > Metazoa > Arthropoda > Malacostraca > Decapoda > Palaemonidae > Macrobrachium > Macrobrachium nipponense. The sequence continues at coordinate 9,544,323 of NC_087207.1, forward strand.
TGTGACAACAGTCTGTTAATTACTTTAAAAACCAAGTTTTTTGGATAAGAATTCTGTGAGAAAAAATTGATTAAAAACAAAATCTCATTATGAAAAAGAGACCCACTCGAAGAATATCGAAAAACCCTATAAACTAAAGTATATATGGAGTTTAGTTTAAAATTCTTAAAGCATGAGCTATAGAAGTTATTAGCAAGTCCAGTGTATGTCTTTTTCCGATACACAGATGTTGTAAAATCACCATTATCTCTGCTTACATTAATAGCCAGAAAGGGTAGACAATTGTCATTTTCTTTTTCCATGGTAAACTTTATATTTCGATGTTGATTATTGATATGTTCCAAAAATGTCTCACTTTGCCAAGGCTCCTTGAATAATATAAAAGTGTCATCAACATATCGTCTATAATAGACAGGTTTACATATATGTGGACAATTAGTTAAAAAGTTTTCTTCTAAAAAAAAAAAAAGAACATAAAAATATTGGCGAACACAGGCCCCAATGGGGAGCCCATGGCAACTCCAATGACCTAGGAAAAGAGTTGGCCATTAAAAACAAACATTGAGTCTTGCACAGCAAGCTCAAGAAACGTCTTAAAAAGTTGTCTATTAATACCATGAAACACTGTATGATCGTCATAAAAAATCTTGTCTAAAATAATGTTGATGGTTTCATTCAGAGGCACATTTGTGAAAAGAGATTCTACATCGAAGCTTGTCATGTGTAGATCACCATCTTGTAAAACTATTTCTTTCTGGAACTCATATCCATCTTTAAGTGAAAATTCGTTGTAAGCAAATTCACTGAGTAATGAGACAAGGTATTTAGATATTGCATAACAAGGGCTGTTATAGGCTGCCATAATGGGTGTAATAAGAACTCCTTCCTTATGTACCTTAGGGAGTCCATATAGTATACTAAAAGAAGAACCTGTCACAAATAGTTTCTGTTACGTAATTTCATCTAAAATACCTTCATTTTTCAATTTTCTCAAAAATCTATTAATTTTGTCATCTCTTTTGTAAATGTCCAAGAAATTTGGTTCACCATGCAATCGAAATTTAGTGTTATCAGCAAGAATGTTATTAACCTTATCAATATAATCTTGTTTATTTAGTAGTATAACACCTTTTCCTTTGTCTGGTTTACAAATAACCAAACTATCCCGTTTACTTAGTTTCCTTTTTCCTGAAGAACGGGGTCCAAGATACTTTTAACTTGGTATAAGTCTTATGTAGGAAAAACGATAACTTTGTTGTAAACCACTTTTAGCAGGTCGATGGTGTTGCCATGGGCTCCCCATTGGGGCCTGTGTTCGCCAATATTTGTATGTCTTTTTTTTTTAGAAGAAAACTTTTTAACTAATTGTCCACATATATGTAAACCTGTCTATTATAGACGAAATGTTAATGACACTTTTATATTATTCAAGGAGCCTTGGCAAAGTGAAATATTTTTGGAACATATCAATAATCAACATCGAAATATAAAGTTTACCATGGAAAAAGAAAATGACAATTGTCTACCCTTTCTGGCTATTAATGTAAGCAGAGATAATGGTGATTTTACAACATCTGTGTATCGGAAAAAGACATACACTGGACTTGCTAATAACTTCTATCGCTCATGCTTTAAGAATTTTAAACTAAACTCCATATATACTTTAGTTTATAGGGTTTTTCGATATTCTTCGAGTGGGTCTCTTTTTCATAATGAGATTTTGTTTTTAATCAATTTTTTCTCACAGAATTCTTATCCAAAAAACTTGGATTTTAAAGTAATTAACAGACTGTTGTCACAACACTTCTCTAATCCGACACCCTCATATAATATCCCAAAGAAAAATATATTTACCATAATCCCGTTTATTTCGGACAACAACTTTGCAACCAAACTTAAACAAATAATTGAACATGAATTTGGATGCCTTAATATTCAATTAATTCCAATCAATCCACTCAAGATTGGCGTATTCTTTAACTACAAGGACAAACTGCAGACCTTCATGAGGTCCAACGTTATTTATAAATTCAAGTGCCCAGGATGCCCGGTATTTATGTAGGATCTTGTCGCAGGTTACTGCAGATGAGATATTGTAGCCATATGGGATACAGTTATAGAACGGGCCAGAAACTGAGTAAACCCGAATTCTCTAATATAAAGAACCATGCCTCTATATGTAAAATTGAAGTCAACAAAAAAGCATTTCTCCATTACTGGTGGTACGAGCCATAGTGATTTCTTAACTACCCTTGAGTCATTATACATCAAACGGCTTGTTCCTTCTTTAAACTCTAACGTTTCCGCTTCTCCTCTTTATCTCGCATAACTGAAGTCGTAGGTTGGTGTCAAATCTTGGTCATTCGTTCTTATCCTTCTCCTCTGAATTGTTTGGTGAGCACTGGGTCTTTTTATACTGTAACCTTTTTAAATAATGTTAATTTTTAAAAAGTTTTTAATAAAAACCCTTTTTTTTCTCGTAATTTTTAAAAAATGTTTTTTGTAAATTTCAATTATTTTTATTTTATATTTACAGATTGAAAATGCACAGAGAACAGGTGCGAAACGTCTCGTTTGAATAAACTATGGCCTGGTTTATGTGTTTTATGGACCCTTCTGTATGCCTTATATATATATATATATATATATATATATATATATTATATATATATATATATATATATATATATATATAACGCACAAAACACACATGGCATTTATGTGACCCAATGAAAAGTTTTATTTAGTATAATTGATAACAATATCAGCAGGTGATAATTGTAGCCTACACTTCAATCAGTTGGAGAGAATCCATATAAGCTAATTTAATTCCTTGTCACAGTGAGAGAGAGAGAGAGAGAGAGAGAGAGAGAGAGAGAGAGAGAGAGGCAGGATTGGGCCTAACCTTGCCAGTATTGTTGAAGGATAAGGAATACCTTGTCGAGACATAACCTCATTTATCATGTTAAGATAGTATTTCTCTTCTCTCTCTCTCTCTCTCTCTCTCTCTCTCTCTCTCTCTCTCTCTCTCTCTTCCAATAAGTACTACTCCCCATTTGGGCTGATAGAGCCTCAGTGACTTTGAAAAACGTTGTCAGATGTTTGTTACAAGATCAACAGACAGACAGACGGATGAAAGCGAAGGGGCGGAGAGAGAGAGAGAGAGAGAGAGAGAGAGAGAGAGAGCAATGTAAGGCGCTCATAGCACACACACATCAGTCAAACCCCAGCAAATATTTTTTTATGTTTTATGTTTTAGCGAATGTTCTCCAAAGCCGTGTGCTTGAGGAGATGCAATGACTCAATATTTCCTCTGGGGGGATTTTACTTTCCTTTTAAATATCGTCTGCTAACATGAATTCCTAGAACTCTTGGCATTAGTGTCTTTGAAGTTGGCATTAAAGCTTTTGGGTGATGGGTTCCTTCACGTCAGTCAGAGAGGAATTCCAGTGATAAATCATTTTGCGAAAAGAGTAAAATAGCTACTCTGAAGTTCTCTGGGCGCTTTAGTTGGCTAGATTATTCTGGTATTCTAACATTTGCGGTATAGTACTAAATGGAATTACGCTTTGGTTAGCTAAAATATTCTGGTATTCCAACATTTGCTGTATGGTAAAAAATGAAATTACGCTTGGGTTAGCTAAAATATTCTGGTATTCAAATATTTGCGGTATAGTAATAAATGGAACTAAATATCTTTATTCTAATCCAATATATTCTGAAATATTTCAAGTCCAACTGTATATATGCCTGTTGCAAGAACTCAAAAGTTTAAAGGCAAAATCCACGAAGGAAAGGGAAACGATAGTTTCTGGAAGGCCTTTCGATTTCTTGTCCTTTTCTTAACAGGAGTCTACTAAGTAAAGGGCAAGAAGTGAAGAGGCCTTGCAAGACACCATCTTTTCTCTTTCCTTCGTGGATTTTGTATCTATTTATTTATTCATCATGACAAGCGACTGTATCAGTATAATAACATTGAAAACGTTGAACATGAAGACGAGTAAGATGACCACATGAGGTACACGGCTCGAGGAAATTATTACAAAGACTGGCATCATTCAACAAATCACAAATCCCAATAACCTGATGAAACCAAAGTCTAAATCATAAATAATGCGCTCTGCAATTTCACCAAAGTCGAAGACATCAGCGCAAGAAAGAAGATAATTATGAAAATTCATTATATATCTGAGTAAGAGGAATCCTATGGCGCTGTAAATTATGGTGACTTTTATGGTTAATAATGTCATATTCAAGAAGGAGATATCAAAATATTCCTGCCTCTCTCTCTCTCTCTCTCTCTCTCTCTCTCTCTCTCTCTCTCTCTCTCTCTCTACTGCAAGCCCCATTTTTTCAATAGATGTTTAACACACTAATTATATTACTCTCTCTCTCTCTCTCTCTCTCTCCACTGTAATCCCCATTTTTAAACAGATGTTTAACACTCTCTCTCTCTCTCTCTCTCTCTCTCTCTCTCTCTCTCTCTCTCTCTCATCACTGTAATCCCCATTTTTAAATTTTTTAAACAGATGTTTAACACACTCTCTCTCTCTCTCTCTCTCTCTCTCCTTCTCTCTCTCTCTCTCTCTCTCTCTCTCTCTCTCTCTCTCTCTCTCTCTCTCTCTCTCTCCTCTCTCTCTCTATCTTCTCTCTCTCTCTCTCTCCTCTCTCTCTCCTTCTCTCTCTCTCTCTCTCTCTCTCTCTCTCTCTCTCTTATTAAGGCAACAAAATTACCGTTCGTCACAGTAAATGAAATTATCATTTCTTCGCTATGAAAGGCAATAAAATTTGCTAAAAACTGTATAATTGTTCCGCTATCTCAAAGACTAAATCCAACTTCTTCATGGTCTTCATCCCACTAATGACCGGACTTTAGTTGATTGAAAGCCACCTGTACACCGCTAATACTATCATTATTATTGCAATAATGTTAAGCTTCCTTAAGCCCACACGATTCTGCAAGCTAATCCCCTAGAGCGAATACAGCCGCTGGACAAATCGTATCCCAGCGCTAGTTCCGGATCATGACAAACTTAAGCATTTAATGCTTCAATGACAAGGAAGTATTGTCCTCGAGGAAGTTAATTAGTTGGCCTAATCAAGTCTTGCACAACTGTTGAGTCTCTGGCTTCTCTTCCGCTGATATCCTCTTCATTGTGAATGTTCTCGTGCGATTGAAAATATTAAGTTTCAAAACGAAACAAGTAAAAAATGCAGCGAAGTTTCTTCGCCGCAATCGAGTTTTCAGCACGGTATGAAACTCTCGATGTGCTGCTGTACGAAACTCTCAGGCACAACAGGGCAACGTTCGGTTGCTCCCCAGATACGGTCACGTGAAGGTGCTCCTACGGCTGACAGTACGATCCACAGCTAAACTTGACCTCAAATATAATAAAAACTATTGAGGCTACAGGACTGCACTTTGGTATGTTTGATGATTGGAGGGTGGATTACTAACAAACCAATTTGCAGCCCTCTAGCCTCTGTAGTTTTTAAGATCTGAGGGCGGACAGTAAAAAGTGCGGTAGGACAGCCAAAGCCATCTCATTAGTTTTCTATTACAGAAAACTAAAAGTATTTCTTAGTTAATTGTCTAAGTTTCCTTCTATTAGTGAATTTCCGTCAGTTTTTATTCATAACTCAGTTAAATTTTAAGCGCAGCAAATGTTTAAACGAAATATTTTTACCTACATTCAGTTTTCAATTTCAGTATTGGTTAATTGAGGAGGGAAATGTCGGCAAGCTACAAAAACATGCTCGAAAAAAAAAGAAGAAGAAAAAAAAAAGATGCATTCGTAGCAGTGATGAAAGCGATGCAAATCCGAGAGACCACATAGTGAAGCTCAGCTGGTTAGATACAGACCTTTAATGAAAAGCCTGCCACATTTACATTCCCGTGTGCAGTGTCGGTTTCGTGCAAAAGCCCAATTCTGGAATGCTTAACTAACCATTTTAAAGGCTGCGCTGCTTATGACATTTTCGATTGCTACTCTACTCAGTGGTTGCGTGGTTAGATTCTGTACTTTTAGTACGAAATTATGTAAATGGATATAACGATGGATTTAGGAATTAAGTCATGATTATGGAATATATATATATATAATATATATATATATATATATATATATATATATATATATATATATATATATATATATATATATATATATATATATATATATATATATATATATATATATATATAGATAGATAGATATGTGTCCAATGTAGCACGAAGGGACTCCTACTTGAGAATATCCTTAAATCCACTGTAGAAAGGAAAGTGAAACAGGGACTTGGAACAAATACTTTCGTAGTACAATCAACATTTTCAAGTAGAATATACTACGAAAGTACTTGTTCCAAGTCCCTGTTTCACTCTCCTTTCTACCGTGGATTTAAGATAGATATGTGTACATATATATTATATATATATGTACTAAACATTTGAATTATTTTCACAGAATTTTGTCATCATTTTGGAATTTTCTGGAATATCATGTAGTTGCCTTTCGTCTCCATATTCTCGAAAGCAAACACGGGCACCACCGACACTGAATTTGATGCTTTTAGCTGGAGCTCATGAAGCCTGACTGATTAAAGAAAACAGAATTATGCCGTCCCAGCATTACTGGATTTCATCAGGAGTCCTTTGAAGGAGCTGCGTCTGTTGCGAATCCTACTCTTAGCCAAGATGGAAATGTAGGATGCAGCGGAGTTCTCATCATTATTTCCACTCATATTATGGCTCACAGCATAGGCAAAGCTTTTTTTTTTTTTCATCCTAAAGCAGTGGCGTCACTTTGCAACATCATAAACAGGAGACCATTGGCCATTAAGGTGGCTGTCTCGAATCTTTCAATTATACTCAAAACAGGTTTTATAATTCATGATATGATTCAAGACGCTGTCGTCATGAATTACCTCGTGACCTCGAAGTCACTTCATATTGTGACGATGAATTTTCATACCAAATGATCATAAGGAGAGTACGGAATTTGTGGTATGTATTATAACAGTAATAAAGATTTTTGAGCTTCGGTTTCAAGCTTTTCTAGTGTAATGAATCTTGGATGTACTTTTGAAAAAATCTGAAAACTTTAATTTCTACAGTCCTATTCTTCCCGTTTCCTTCTCTCTTGCGATGACGACGCTGGTCCTGGTAAAGCGTAAATGATTCAGTTATATTTCTAGCGATGCATCAAAATTCAGTATGTAAGCAAAGGTTCTTACCAGTTTACTGCCCATCACCACCCCTCCAACCCCCACCACCCCGCAAAAAAAAAAAAAAAAAAAAAATAGAAAAGAAAATCCCGATCTGCAGTTACGAGTGTCAACTTTGGTAAGAGTTTCATAAAGAATTATGTATTGCTTTTGTAATAGTCCTCATAATCACGAGACAAACCGACAAACAAACGAAACGTAACGTCCTTCAACTTCGTATGTGTGGTAATGATAACATCTGCTTGAAAAGTACAAATTTATTGACATAGTCTAAAAAATAATTGTCTACGAATATACATACACACACGGGCAAATATGTACACCAGACTACCTGTCGTAAAAGCTACGTGTTTCTTAAATTCATGAAAGTGCAAAGCTTCGCAACTGGATGACATTCCCACGAGGATCCTCAGCTAAGAATAAAAGAAAACTTTGGCCCTCTTACATGAGACATTAGACGCCCATATTCTTTGCGAGATATACTGCAGGCAAATGGCCCAAACTGCAGGCGAAGATCTATTTGGTTTTCTCTCGTTTAGCCCTGCAAATGTAATCCTCCCGCTGGTTTATGCCTCAGTTTTATCGGCGGAGATCCTGCACGAAGTCGTCAAAGTCGAGACATGCAAGGACAATAAAGGCCAAGAGGCTTCGGTCATTCCTTGAGTGAGGACTGGCAATCAGGGAGCTGTAAATGCGATTGCTCTCGTTTAGTACAAAGTTATTTATATAATGGTGAAGCAAATAAGAGTGACGGGATATTATACGTTATGGTGGAGTGATGTGGTAGTTGCATTTGACAAGTCTTCGAGGTTTGCGTGAGAGAGAGAGAGAGAGAGAGAGAGAGAGAGAGAGAGAGAGAGAGAGAGAGAGAGAGTCGTTCGGTTGTTTGTGGTTGTTTGTGATTCCGCTACAACGTAAACGCCATTCGCTTTTTGGTAGCCGAGAACCTAGTAATTAGAAAAAATAAAGTTTAATTAAGTTTGGAAATTCAGCATAGATCAGAGAATTCAGTGTATAGATATGAAGCCTACCCTTCTGTTGATATAAGTTCTATTCCTTGCATTATGCAGCTTCGTGAAAAATATATAAATATCAGCAACATGAGATGGAAAGAATAGTATTATTTCCTTAGAGGTTCATCTGATCTTACTCTTCATGATTAGAAGACTGCAGTGAGCGGCGATTTCACATGGTATTAATCTTAATTTATATCTCCGGTGTCTTGATGAGTTCGCTTTGTCTTTTACTCGTCCTTACCATTATCACCAAAATCCAATCCTTTTCGTCCAGAATTTTCATCACAGTCAATGATTTAGCTTATTTGGTGTTAGCTATATTCCTTTCATTTTGTTCAAATTGGAGAGAGAGAGAGAGAGAGAGATCGTGCTGAATTCAGTCCTTAAGAATAATCTCAACGTAGCGACCATCTGTCAGTGTGTGTCTGTCCAATGAAGAAATTTTTTTCAAAGATAGACAAATGGTGCTTTTCTTTGAATGAACGTCCATCATTTATAAAATGCGTTCACAATATTAAAGGTCGTAAGGGGTTGATTTGGAAAAAAAATCGTAAGAAAAATGAGTTTGTAAATTGGCATTTTCAAACACGGATAATCATCACCCTTGTTAGATAACGGGGTTTTCGACCACTTTGGAGTCTACATATGCAAGTACGCTTTTCCATGGGTAAAGCAGGATATTTTTTAGACTTTGGAGCAAAAAAAAAAAAAAAAGAAAAAAAAGTGCGACTAGGAGCTCTGGGGGCCCTTAATATTGTGAATGCCTCTATTAATCATCATAATCAAATAACTACCTAAGGTTTCGCGACATAAAGATTTTTACAAAAAAAAATGAAAATAAATATATATCGAAATTTAGAGATCTCCTCACTGCTGAAGAATATCTTATTCCAGTGAAGACGCGGACAATGGATGGAAGGAGGCGTTATCAGACGCCCTCGAAAGTTTCGTTTTCCCGGTGAGAACTCGATCCCCATAATGACCCGCAATGTTGGGACGTGAGGCGAAAATTGCAAACTTGTTTGCAGAAGCGGAAGGAGGGTTTTCCCGGTGGGCTTCCATGACGCGGTTTTTCAATGATGTTTTCATTTTCCAAGGAAAAATTCGCTTTCCGTCTTTTCCAGCTCCTTTCTTCTTTCTTAGTTATTATCATTATTATTAGTTCTTTGTTGGACGAGTCGATTAGGTGCTCGACTACCGATCTGAGGGTCTGGGTTCGATTATTATTATTATTAGTTCTTTGTTGGACGAGTCGGTTGCATACTCGACTACAGATTTCAGGGTCTGTGTTCGATTATTATTATTATTATTATTATTATTATTATTATTATTATTATTATTATTATTATTATTGCCTTGTTGAACGAGTCGGTTACGTGCTCGACTACCGATCTCAGGGTCTTGGTTCGATTATTATTATTATTATTATTATTATTATTATTATTATTATTATTATTATTATTATTATTTCTTTGTTGGACGAGTCGGTTACGTGGTCGACTACCGATCTCAGGGTCTTGATTCGGTTCACCGCTGCTCTGCCAACAAGGATTCAGAGGAATTTATTTCTGGCGATAAAAATTCATTTCTCGATGTGGTTCGGAACCCACAATAAGCTGTAGGTCCCGTTGTTAAGCAACCATTTAGTTTCTAGCCACGTAAAAGCATCTAATCCTTCGGGGACAGACCTAGGAGAGCTGTTAATCAGCTCAGTGATGCTGTTAACTAAGATACAATTAATTATTATTATTATTATTATTATTATTATTATTATTATTATTATTATTATTATTATTATTATTATTATTATTATTATTAAACCTAAATGGCTATTTCAACAGCGTTACGCTTGTAGGAATTCTTCTCTATTTTTCTAATAGCGGCTTTTTCAGTATTACGAAACACCGAAAAAACCGCAATTCGAAAAATAGAGAAGAATCTCTACAAGCGTATAACATGCTGAAGTAGCCATTACTTTTTTGCTGATCAAGTATGCCTGAGAGAGGGTCTGCTTCCTAAGTATTATTATTATTATTATTATTATTATTATTATTATTATTATTTATTATTATTAGTAGTAGTAGTAGTAGTAGTAGTAGTAGTAGTAGTAGAGTAGTGGTAGTTTTAATAGTAGTACTTTAAATTCCGTTTATATCTGTGCTTAAATGTAAACTTATAACAACAAAACAGGGAAAAGATTTCGTAAAAAATTCCAGACACTGAAGACCTCTGAAGCTAGATTGCAAGATAAAACCTTGAGAAACACTAAAGTCTTTTGTCCCCTTCTTCCCGAAGTTGAAATGGAACTGATAGGACTTTAACGTGTTTTCCTAGAAGTTCCCGAAGGCTAAGAGGAAGAAAATCTTGCTGTCAAGGCCTTTTTACTACGAAGAAATTGGCTGAGGGCAATTCCCTCGCTGTTTGTCTCTTGCCTATCTTCCGTCTAAAGGCAGCCAGTGTTGATGAAATCTTGTCCAGGAAGATCTTACGTTTCGTTACGTTATTTTACGCCTTTCTGATTCCTTCCAAGTGCGAATGTCGACGCCTTATTCGTTTTGATGGAAGGAAAAGAGGCTTTACGTTACGCGTGTCGCCCGTAAGGGGTTAGTGCCATCAGTGCACCTCAAGCTGCGCACTGTAGGCATTACTTAAAGTTCTTTGCAGCGTCCCTCCGACCCCCTATAATAGATTCACATCAACCGTGCATTTGATGTCTAGGACAGCTGTTACGACGCTCCTGATTGGCTGTTGATAAGCCAATGACAGGGCTGAAAGCTCTGAGTCTCTGACGAGAGTTTACATGGGTAGGATCTATGTGCCACCTCTCCTGAGGAGTACGTCTTTCAGGAGAGGTGGAACATACATCCTGCCTATGTGAACTCTCTCGAGAGACTGAGAGTTTCCAGGCCTGTGATTGGCTTATCAACAGCCAATCAGGAGCGTCGTAAGGGACTGGCCTAGACGTCAAATGCACGGTTGATGTGAATCTACTATAGCTGCAACCCCTTTCGTTCCTTTTACTGTACCTCCTTTCATATTCACTTTCTTCCATCTTAGTTCCCACCCTCTCCTGACAATTTATTCATAGTGCAAATGCAATAGTCTTCCTCCTGTTACACCTTTCAAACCCTATTTACTGTCAATTTCCTTTTCAGCGCTGAATGACCTCATTGGTCCCAGTGCTTGGCCTTAGGCCTACATTCTATATCCATTTCAGTTACGCGTGTCGCATTGAGGAAGATGAAATGAAAAGTCGTTCATTATTCTGATGTATGAACTTTTTTTTCTGGGTCTGTTAGTATAATCTAATAACGCCAATGAACAACAGTCCTTTCCCTTCAGGATAAGGGTAGACTAAGCCCCTTTTACTCGTGCGTAAATCAGTTCCTCGTTGAACTAGTTGTTAACTTGCTAGCCTTCGACTCGGTAGTCGCGAGTTCGAATACCCGTTCTCCCAACGTGGAATCAGAGGAATGAATTTCTGGTGATTGGAAATTCATACCTCGATATAATGTGGTTCGGATCCCACAATAATCTGTATGTCCCGTCGCTAGGTAACGAATTGGTTCCTAACCACGTAAAAATATCTAATCCTTCGGGCCAGCCTCAGGAGAGCTGTTAATAAGCTCACACGTCAGGTTAAACTAAGATGCACTTAAAGTTTTGAATGTAAATCTTGATTTGCTGTTGAAGATGCACCTAAAATCATTAGCCCTCGTAAATATGTATTCAGCAGCATTTCAAGGTTTACAGTCAGAAAGAGGGTCTTTTTCATTCCATCTAATTTCATCTAGGCCCACAGCGTTAGCGTTGACTTGGCCATTAGTTGTACTACTTGTAGTTTCCAAAACTTCCATATCCAGTGAAACCGAAAACGGGCCTCTCCTTCCATCCTCTCAGGGCAGTAATCAGCTTTCGTCGCTTCAGATGGATGTCCCGTCTGGAAAAACTGGAACGGTTTCCCGATGGGTTCCTAGAACTGAGCTCGTTTCTTGAAAACGAGAGATGGCACCGTATTTGCTCAGAACGTTGTTGGTCGCTTGACTTTTGGCTCCGTTGATTCCATCTCCCACCAGATAAGGAATTAAGGAGATTTATTCACAGGAACGCTCTCTCCAAATGTACATTGTCCGAAAGTTTGATGATAAAATA
>NC_087207.1:9557214-9575393 GCF_015104395.2 Macrobrachium nipponense
TGATGTATCCTACGATGTAGACTGGCATAGAAACACCGTAAACAGACGGAGTGGAAGGACATGTCTGAGGCTTTTGTCCTGTCTGAGACTAACAACGGTTGGTGATGATGATATCCCACGATGAGTCCAAACACATCGGAAAATTCGCAACGATCTTCGATAAATTGAGTGTAAAATCTGAAAGCCCTGAACCTAGAAATTTTAGGTTCATTTATTAGGGACTTTTGGTCGGGTGCCAGCGAGATCGTGCTATCACGAGACTCCGCCCTACTTCCGACTCCATCCACACACCGATTTACTTGATACCGATATTGTATGCGATAATCGTTGCGTGTATGGCGGTCCTTAGAATTCGTTTTGATTAGTTTTACCGTCAAATGAGCTGGTCGCTTTTCTTTCCTTCTCGTGCTATTGTGAAGTGTAACCCTTTTGTTTTTGTTATGGAAACACACATGAATACATAGTATGCATGTGTGTATGGTTATAAAGTATATTTCCCATTCATAATCGGAAATTCAGTTGACTTCACCCCGCCTCTCTCTCTCTCTCTCTCTCACTGTTGGCATTACTCAAGTTTCTTTGCAGCGTCCATTCGGCCCATAGCTGCAACCCCCTTTCATTCCTTTTTACTGTCCCTCCGTTCATCTTTATATGTCTTCCATCTTGATATTCACCCTCTCCTAACGATTATTTCATAGTATAACTGTGAGGCTTTCCTCACGTTATACTCTTCAAATCTACATATGTAATGTGTGTGTGTGTAAATAATGCGTTGCTTGTTTGTAAGTGTTTGTGTGTAGTGACAGGTGTGTATGAACTGAAAACATCCTACATATGAGATCAACAAGGCTCTCACCGATGCATCATCGTTAAAGTTTTTTTTTATTTGGTTTACATTCCAATATCAATTAAAATCTCTGGCCAGATCTCTTTGAAGGTCCTTGATTCCTTTCTGATCAGTTTCGTAGCCTTATTTCCTTTCAGTGTTCCTCCCTAATCCTGCTAAACATCTGTTTGGGACAAAAAGCCCACTTTGGTTGTTGCAACTTTCGGGATCTACCACGAGTGATGTGAACTTCTACTATACGTCCGATAATCGGACTATAGTAGATTCACATCACTCGTGCATCTGATGTCTAGGGCAGTCCCTTACGACGCTCCTGATTGACTGTTGATAAGCCTATCAGAACGGGGGCTATTCACTTTGCTCTAAAAAACGTAATTAACTCATTTATATTCAAATTAACTTTTCCTGTTTCAAAAGATCATTTTGCTACTAAAGCAGATTCACATCAACCGTCCATCTAATGTCTAGGCTAGTCCTCCCCTTTATGGCGCTCCTGATAAGCCAATCACAGGGCTGGTAAAGGAAACTCTTAGTCTCTCTCGAGAGTTCACATAGGCAGGACGTATGTTCCACCTCTCCTGAGGGATACTTTTGAAAGACGTACCCCTCAAGAGAGTGGAACATACGTCCTGCCTATGTGAACTTTCAGTGATCGGCTTATCAACAGCCAATCAGGAGCGTCGTAAGGGACTGGACCTAGACATCAGATGCACAGTTGATGTGAGACTGCTATAGTAAGCAAATGATCTTTTGAAAACAATGGGGAAAAGTTAAAATTGAATATAATTGAGTTTAAATCCGCTTAGAAAGTATAGTAAATAAACCCGTTTTCTGCAGTTTAGAACTAAACTAACCTATAAGCTAACCTAACCTAAACAAAACAAAACAGCCTAATCTATAAGCTAAGCTAAGCTAAGCTAACCTAAACTAAACTAGACTAAATTAACCTATAAGCTAAGCTAAGCTAACCTAAACTAAACTAACCCTACTAACCTATAAGCTAAGCTTAACCTAACCTAAGCTACCTATCCTAACCTCCCACCTAAACCTAACCTAAGCTAACCCAAACTAACCTACTCACCCTCCATCTAACCTACCCTAACCCAACACACCCAACCTAACCTAAAATCCGTCACCCAACCCAACCAAACCACCTAACCCAACCCAACTCGCCAGACCTAACCAATCCTATCACCAACCTAACCTAATCCCATCAAATTCCTAATAGGTAGAGTACACAAGCCTTTAATTTGAAACTCTCTCTCTCTCTATCTCTCTCCCTGTCTTGAATTCCTTTCCCGTCGTTTCTCGCTTATATTAATCTCGGTACTTTCCTCCATCGATATCCCTTAATCGGAAACATCTTCATTGTTAATGACATTAAAAATAGCTTTATTTCTTTGTACAAAATCAAATAAAGTGATTTCATTAAGTTTTTTGTTAATAAGACGAAGTTTAATACATTTAGAAAATTGTTAACCCCCGTTTACTGAAGGTTTAGATAAGCTTTATTTTAAATAAGCCTGAACGCTGTTTGAACTTTTCTGTATAAAACACCAATGATATAATAATAATAATAATAATAATAATAAATAATAATAATAATAATAATAATAATAATGTTCTATGAGGTCCACATTGTGTGTGTTCAATGTGTTATCCTTATCACTAAAGGTTGGGCATGAAGGAAACACCGAAATACTAAAAGTAGGTTCTTAATGTCTAATGAAGTACACAAAATCACAGAGGTGCAAAACAATATGCACGGAAACAGAGCGGTGCCGTACTGGCGAAACATGACTGCCAGACAGGCGAGATTTCAGTCATAACATATCGTACATGACATATGAGGAATTAAATGCATTAAATACATAGGAGGTATATAAATGAAATATGAAGTTAAAAGATTGCAATACATATTATACATAAATGTTCATATATTGTACTGAATGTTTCTTTCAATTACCTATACCTCCCTCCCGCCCTCGACAGCTCGTAGTACTCTCTCGAGCGAACTCACCCCTTTCTGCGAGCCTTTGAGAACGACGTGGGGACATTTGGGGAATATCAACTAAGGACTGCTTTTTCTGGTCCAAGCAAGGGGCCACAGGGGAATGAGGGGATGGGTCCACATTAGGGGGTGGCACTGGGCGAAGGAAAACCGATGGTTTGGCCACCAGACACGACCACTAGGGAGACAAATTTCATAATCCCTTGACCTGCCGAAACTCATGACTACCCCGACCTTGTTCCAGCAACGAGATGTCGGGTCTTGGATCCGTACATGCTGTCCAATAGTCAACCTGGGTAGGGGGCGGGCATGCTGATTGTACTGGGTCTTAACCTGCTCACCACGGGTGGCAGCACGGTGGTCACAGTCCTCGGTCTTGACCTGCCACTCCTCTGAAAAGGACTCTGGGTGTGCAGGGATGCATGGCGTAAGAGGTCGGCCATACAGGATCTGGGTGGGGGAGTGTCCTGTGAAATTGGGAGTATTCCGAAGCTCTAAAAGGCCTCGATCAAACTCTTCACAATCAATGTTGCCAGAGGGTACCGTTGTCAGGATGAGATGCTTGATTGACTTCACGGCGGCCTCGGCTTGACTGTTCGATTGTGGATATTATGGGGAGGTTATCACATGTCGAACTCCCCATCGCTCCATGAAGTCCCGGAACTCGTTGCTGTGAACTGTGGTCCTCCCATCAGTCCTGAGGCGGAGGGGCACACCAAATTCGTTCCCGGAAGTAGCGGCAGAAGATCCTGTTTATATTAGAAGGCAATAGTATCACCTTTGCATGGGACAAACAACAGCCATCCTGAAAGTCGGTCAACTATGACGAGGAAGGCTTTTTCCTGCGACGGTAAAGAAGTCTGCTGAAACAGATTCAAAGGGCCTTGTGGGGTTGTCATCGTTCATTAATGGTTTCTGCTGCTGGGTTGGCTGCAATACCTGGCCTGACTCACAATCTCCAATTGTGTTGGCAATGTCTGAGTTGATACCAGGCCAGAAAACAGCCTGTCTTGCCCGGCACTTCATAGCTTCCACGCCCCTATGACTGTCATGTAGGCGGGACAATGTGCAGCAGTGGAGGGCGGCAGGAACTATAACTCTTGCTCCAAACAAAACGAGGTCACCATCAGTGTAGAGCTCGTCCCGTATCTTCCAGTATGGGAGTAAGATCCTGAAGAGTCCTGTCGGCATCTTGAGCTGGAGACTTTCCTGAAGAGGTGACAGCATGCACAGCCATGACTGTTTGTAGTGGGTGGTGGAAGGGGCACCTGCAATTTCGTCCTCTGGTGTGGGGTGGCTAACTGGGGCTCGAGACAAAGCATCAGGAATGTTCAGAGACTTGCCAGTGCGCCACACAGCTGTGAACAAATATGGCAAAATTTTCTCCTTCAGATGCTGGAGGCGAGGATTCTCAATGGCGTCCAGCGAGTTATAATTCAGGATAGGTATGAGGGGGTGGTGATCCCGTCATCAGAGTAAATAAAATTCTGTAGGCCGGCGAGATACAACCTGCATTTTGACATTGCCCAAACCACAGCCAGCATCTCGAGCTCAATAGTGGCATATCGTGTCTCTGCGTCTGTAAGGAATTGAGAGCCATACTGAACTAAATGCAGGCGTTCACTACCATGGTCCTGCAGAAGGGCATATCCAATACCATTAAGGCGTGAGGCATCTGTCTGGAGGACAACAGGCAGTTCTGGGTCGAAGACAGCGAGAACAGATGGACGGAGGAGTGCTAACTTGATGCGTTGAAAAGCATCATCATGATCAGGGGTCCAAACAAATGTTCTCTTGGGGCTCATCAGAGGGTGTAGAGGCTGGGCTGTAGCGGCAATGTCAGGGGTGAACTCTGCCAATTGGTTGACCAGGCCCATGAATGATCTGAGGTCAGTCAGGTTAGTTGGAGTCGGGAAATCTCTGATGGCACTGACTTTTTCTTGATCAGCCGGAATGCCCACCGGGGGGGCCCCCCCCCCCCCCATCTCCTGAGAGCGTGTATCCACAGAACTTGTCAGTAGGTGCGGCAACCACAAACTTGTCTTTGTTGAGGGTAATCCCAAACTTGCAGCACCTGGTGAGCATCTCGTGGATACGGAAGAGGTGTGACTGGTAATCCTCGTCATGGAGAAGGATGTCATCGATGACTTTCACGCAGTTCTTGATTTCTTGAAGGGCCATGTCGCCTCACAGACAGAATGCATCTCCAGTAGCTGCAAAGCCCATCGGTCCTCTGCAGTGTTTGAACCGACCATACGGCGTAATAAAGGTAGTCAAATGCTGATCCTCTTCGGCAAGTTCCATTTGCCAGTACCCGCAGAGGACATCAGCTGTAGTGAAAAACCGAGCCTTTGGGTCCACAATACGAATAGCTTTGAAGGTTGTGGGTGAAGTGTGGGCTGGGCAGGAAACTTGGTTATTCAGTTTGGAGAGGTCGACGGTGATGCGTACCCCTGTGATGTTCTTGGCAACGAGAATGAGAGGGTGACACCATTCTTAAGGGTCATCTCCGGCGGGCTTAATTATTCCCTGGGATACCATAGAGTCAAGCTCTTCCTTGACCTGGTCCCTGAAGGTGAGGGGAATCTGTCTTGGGGTGTGAATGGCGAAGGGCACAGCACCATCCTTGAGATGAATCCTCATGGGAGAACCAACCATGTGCTTGAGAGGTGCTGACTTCAAGTCTTCTTTGGTAACCAACACATCTGAAAATTCCCGGAGGAAATATTCCTTGGCAGCCGAAGGCGACGTGGTGGCTGAAATAGATAGCTCCTTGCATCTATTGATATGTCTAACTTATGCAATGGGCTTAGGAAAATCCGGAGATATTATGGCCAACTCTTTGACAATGTGCATAGGAACAGAAGTGGAGTCTGGACATTCTCATGGACATGAATGCTAGCGGAACAAGACTGCTTGCCTAAGGTGAGAAGTAGCCTAGAACATACCAAGAGCAGGCGCCATTTTGGACCCATCTGTAGTAAACGTAGTCGGCGGAGGAGGTTGAAGGCTACTCCTGGGGATGCCTAAACTCTCTAGGTGTCGCTGGCCAATAACGGTGACATCAGCACCTGTGCCTGGTAACATCTGTAGGCGAGAGTTTATGTCGCCATATGACAGAAAAACACAGATGGGTTGGGGTGTCTTTGGTGCTGTGGAAGAAGGGTATCCTAGATGACAGCAGCTGTTCTGACGTCCATCTTGGGTCTTGCTGTAGTGGGTGGTGGTGTTGCTTGGAGATTCATCCTGGTGGTTTCTCTTCTTCTCTCTGCAACACTTATTAAAGTGTCCAATGTGGTGGCAAAGGCGGCACTGGGCTTTGCTGGCACGGCATTTAATTGTCCTGGACCAGTGACCAAGGCAGGCACAGCTTTTGCAGGTGCTGTTAATAGCAAGGCACTCATTAGGGCCATGCTGTCGAGCACAGGACTGGCATAAAGAAGCTGGTGCCAAAGTCGGTTTTGAAGGTAAGTGTTTCACTTGTTTTTTTCTTCTTACCCTTTTTGTAGGCAGAAACAGCGCGCAACTGGTTAGGTGGGGCACGTATGGCAGAAGTTGCATTCTTAGCTGCTTCATATGACTGGCAGGTCGTAATGACATCTTGTAATGAGGAGGCAGCGTCCAAGGAGATTTTCTTTTCTGCACTAACTCTGCATCTTGGATGCCCATTAAAAATTATAATTTCCAACTGGGTCTCCTCACATCAGCTGCATTCCCGGGCACAAGTCGACTTCCTCTGCGATGCTCAAAGCCATACGTAGAAGTCAGCAAAAAGATTCTGCTTCCATCTGCTTGCAACTAAGCAATTCCCTATGGCGAAGAACTTCGTTGTGTAGACAGACCCCTTATGTGAGACTGCAGGGCATCCAACACTTTGTCTACAGACATGTCTGTGGAAGGTGAGATCTGCAAGGTGTGTTCCAACACGCGTTGAGTTTCAAGGGCTAGGCACATCCGCAAGTGGATCATCTGTTTCTCCCTAGGAAGCTTGAAAAGATCCACCAAAATGGCATAATCATCCCACCGGCGTCTCCATTCTCTAAACATTTGGAATATTGCATCAGCCTTAAGCGGGGGCGGCGTTTGTGCAGTCGCTTTTTGTGGTGGGGGAAGAGGTTGACTGGAGGAAGAGGTACCATCTCTGTCTCTGGTATGGGGTTTTCTGAGTGGAAGGGTTGGGCAGATGAGAGCACCTGGATAAGGGCAGTAAATCTTGCATTTTCCTCAACTCTGGGCATGTTTTCCTCTCTTCTGCGTAATTCCTTTTGCACCCCTCTGTCTTCTTCTTCACGTCTTCTTTCTTCATCTTCATGTCTTCTTTGTTCTCTTCTTTCTTCATCTTCACGTCGTCTTTTCTCTTCTTCATACCAGCGAGATTCTTCTTAAAACTTGATAAGTTGAAGGAAATCTGTTGCAGTTGGTTGGGTGGAGGGGACGGGCTAGTTGTGAGGGCGAAGGAGTGGTGGATAGGGGGGGGAGGGGGGTGTCGTCCTGGCGATCTCCTCTCCCACGGTGTTACCACTGTGTGCATACGCTCCTACACTACTAGCATTTAGGAGTCCTAGGTTAGCGGTGGCTTTTGGTTGGCTTAGGAAATCTTCTAACTCATCCATTACATGTAATGTGCAATGAATGATACGTATTAATTCCTCCTTTGATAAAATTACGGTTTGAATAAGAGTTATTAGATCAGCGAGTGAGTGTGCATATGCATGTGCATGTCTCCTCTGCACGGAGACGGATGGACAGTCAGTAACTCGGAAGCAATGGAGGGAACCGAATGTATGGGTATCCGCTCTCAGTGAGGGCAGCAGATAGGGTTTTGCATGTCACCAAAAATTACGTGAAATGCATTATATAAGGCACTTGAACGGCAAGACACTTACCACAACACTTCACTCATTAACCACTGATCACCATACACTTGCAGCACAATAAATCCAGATAAGATGCAGGGCAAAGGCGGCAAACAGAAGACGTACTTGCAAAAAAATCCTCTTGAAAAATAAAAACTTCACTGACACTTCAGTTCACTGCGCCATGTGTGTGTGCTCGATGTGTTATCCTTATCACTAAAGGTTGGGGATGAAGGAAACACCGAAATGCTAAAAGTAGGCTCTTAATGTCTAATGAAGTTCCTCGCTGGACGAGTGGTTTTCGCGCTTGGCTGCCAATCCAGTGGTCCGAAGCTAGAATCCCGATTCGGCCAACGCGGAATCAGAGGAATTTATTTCTGGTGATAGAAATTCATTTCTCGATACAGTGTGGTTCGGATCCCACAATAAGCTGTAGGTCCCGTTGCTAGGTAACCAATTGGTTCCTAGCCACGTAAAAATATCTAATCCTTCGGGCCAGCCCTAGGAGAGCTGTTAATCAGCTCAGTGGTCTGGTAAAACTAAGATATACTTAAATATGTCTAATGAAGTCATAAAATCACAGAGGTGCCAAACAATATGCAAGCAGGAAAACAGAGCGGTGCCGTACTGTGAAACATGACTGCCAGACAGGCGAGATTCAGTCATTACATATCGTACATGACATATGAATATTAGATACATTAAATACATAGGGAGGTATATAAATGAATATGAAAGTTAAAGATTGCAATACATATTATACATAAATGTTCATATATTGTACTGAATGTTTCTTTCAATTACCTAAACACATTAATAAAAAAAATGTTGCTGAGTTCGTGTATAATTAAACCCTTTACAAAGCTTTTTGAACCCTTCCCTTCTATTTTTTATTTTATTTATTTATTTTTTTGACTGAAGATGAACCCAGGGAAGTGTTCGAAAGTTTAGTAAAGGGTTTTAAATTATACACGAAATCACAACATTTTTTATTATTGTGAACCTTTTAGAACTTTATATACTATACTATCGCGATAGAGTTTTTCCCAAACAATAATAATAATAATAATAATAATAATAATAATAATAATAATAATAATAATTTCTGACTTCTGTAAACTGAAAGAGATGGCAGAAAAAAGGCTAAGAAGCAAGAAAACAAGGGAGGAATTCAACGAGAAATACAAAGTACATGAGAGGGGACTAAACACCACAATTGAATATGTAAAACCGAGGCTTAAGGCCAAAGCACATAAGATCCAACGGTACATGAACAGGAATAAGGGATACCAACAGAACAAACTATTCGAACCAACCAGAAGAGACTATACAGCCAACTAAGAGGGGAAGACAACCACCAAGAAATTCCTGAAGCCGAACCAAGTAAGAGACTGGGAAAACATATGGAGCAATCCGGTATCACACAACAAACATGCAACATGGCTCCAGGAAGTCAAGGAAGAAGAAACAGGGAGAATAAAACAAAGATTCACAGAGATCACGACAGACACAGTCAGACACCAACTAAAGAAAATGCCAAACTGGAAAGCCCCAGGTCCCGATGAAGTCCATGGATACTGGCTCAAAACTTCAAGCCTACACCCACGAATAGCAGAACAACTCCAGCATTGTATCTCAAATCACCATGCACCCAAATGGATGACCACAGGATGGACATCATTAGTATAAAAAGACAAGATTAAGGGAAATATAGCCAGTAAGTACAGGCCTATCACCTACCTACCAATAATGTGGAAGTTACTAACAGGTATCATCAGTGAAAGTCTATACAATTACTAGAGGAGACAAACACCATCCCCCACCAACAGAAAGTCTGCAGAAGGAAGTGTAGGGGCACAAAGACCTGATAGACAAAATGTTAATGAAGAACAGTAGAAGAAGGAAAACCAACCTAAGCATGGCATGGATAGACTATAAGAAAGCCTTCGACATGATACCACACACATGGCTAATAGAATGCCTGAAAATATATGGGGCAGAGGAAAAAACACCATCAGCTTCCTCAAAAATACAATGTGCAACTGGAATACAAATACTTACAAGCTCTGGAATAAGACTAGCAGAGGTTAATATTAGGAGAGGGATCTTCAGGGCGACTCACTGTCCCCACTATCTTCGTAGTAGCCATGATTCCCATGACAAAAGTACTACAGAAAGATGAATGCTGGGTACCAACTCAAGAAAAGAGGCAACAGAATCAACCATCTGATGTTCATGGACGACATCAAGCTGTATGGTAAGAGCATCAAGGAAATAGATACCCTAATCCAGACTGTAAGGATTGTACCTGGGGAGGACATTCAGGATGGAGTTTGGAATAGAAAAATGTGCCTTAGTTCAATATACAAAAAAGGCAAAGTAACGAGAACTGAAGGGATAAAAACTACCAGATTGGGAGCAACATCAAACATAGATGAGACAGGATACAAATACCTGGGAATAATGGAAGGAGGAGATATAAAACACCAAGAGATGAAGGACCACGATCAGGAAAGATATATGCAGAGACTCAAGGCGATACTCAAGTCAAAACTCAACGGCGGAAATATGATAAAAGCCATAAACACATGGGCAGTGCCAGTAATCAGATACAGTGCAGGAATAGTGGAATGGACGAAGGCAGAACTCTCCAGCATAGATCAGTAAACCAGGAAACATATGACAATACACATAGCACTACATCCAATAGCAAATACGAACAGACTATACATAAACACAAAAGGAAGGAGGGAGAGGCTACTAAGTATAGAGGACTGCGTCAACATCGAGAACAGAGCACTAGGGCAATATCTGAAAACCAGTGAAGACGAGCGGCTAAAGAGTGCAAGGGAAGAAGGACTAATAAAAGTAGACAAAGACCAGAAATATATAGAGACAGGAGAATGACAGACAGAACAGAGGACTGGCACAACAAGCCAATGCACAGACAATACATGAGACAGACTAAAGAACTAGCCAGCGATGACACATGGCAATGGCTACAGAGGGGAGAGCTAAAGAATGGAAACTGAAGGAATGATAACAGTGGCACAAGATCAGGCCCTAAGAACCATATATGTTCAAAGAACGATAGACGGAAAAATAACATCTCTCCCATATGTACGAAGTGCAATACGAAAAATAAGAAACCATAAACCACATAGCAAGCGAATGCCCGGCACTTGCACAGAACCGTACAAAAAGAGGCATGATTCAGTGGCAAAAGCCCTCCACTGGAGCCTGTGCAAGAAACATCAGCTACCTTGCAGTAATAATTGTGGTACCGAGCACCAACCTGAGGGAGTGATAGAAAACGATCAGGCAAAGATCCTCTGGGACTTTGGTATCAGAACGGATAGGGTGATACGTGCAAATAGACCAGACGTGAAGTTGATTAACAAAGTCAAGAAGAAAGTATCACTCATTGATGTCGCAATACCATGGACACCAGAGTTGAAGAGAAAGAGAGGGAAAAAATGGATAAGTGTCAAGATCTGAAAATAGAAATAAGAAGGGTATGGGATATGCCAGTGGAAATCGTACCCATAATCATAGGAGCACTAGGCACGATCCCAAGATCCCTGAAAAGGAATCTAGAAAAACTAGAGGCTGAAGTAGCTACAGGACTCATGCAGAAGATTGTGATCCTAGAAACGGCGCACATAGTAAGAAAAGTGATGGACTCCTAAGGAGGCAATATGCAATCCGGAACCCCACACTATAAATACCACCCAGTCGAATTGGAGGAGGACTGTGATAGAGCCCGCCAAAAAAAAAAAAAAATAATAATATAATAAGTCAGTACGTTACCTTATAAACTTCAGCAGCCTAAGATTTAATGGGCCCATTTTCATTATTCAAAAGATAAGAAATAAATTTGTTGGATGCTTTGGCCTAGGAAAATGGAGATTGAAAATGAAAAATAGTGGAGAATGTAAAGAACTTTTTATCGATGTTTCTACTCTGAGATTACTACAACTACTGCTACTACTCCAACTACTATAATATAATCATATATATAAAATAATAATGTATATATATGTATATACATATGTGTGTATGTATATATAATATATATATATATATATATATATATATATATATATATACATATGTATACATAAATATAAAATTTACCAAAAATGTAATATCTAATTGTGTATAAATGAAATAATATGTTTTTGTTAGACGGGACAAATAAATAAGTTTTATCGTCATCCCGTTTCACATATTTAGAAATATCAAAGAAGAATCCTTCACTTTGAAAGATAATTGTATCTGTCAGTATATTAAAAAAAAAAATAAAAAAAAAAAAAATTACATATATATATATATATATATATATATATATATATATATATATATATATAATCACATACATTATAAACAAATGAATAAAATGCCATAAAAAATAATGGGTAAATACGCGATCCTCTTCAGAACGAAATTCAGGTGGAAAACTATTATCGAATAACGTCAGGTCATTTTCACGCCGCCCATACCCTACCTGCCCAACCGCCCCCGGAAGTGTTGTCAAACACAAGGGCGTGTACGGCACCACAAATGACAGTTCTTGATATTCCGCCCACTAAAAAGAGGGGAAAAAATATTTTGGAGTCCATGATTTATTTTGCCTCGTGAGAGGTGATTTTACCCGAAAAATATGTATTTTATGTTTTTTTTTTTTTTTTTTTTTTTTTTTTTTAGAAATTTTCATGAGTATTTCATTATATTTATACTTTTTGTCTTTTTTTATCCTTCATAATTATTATCATCATATACTGTAATAGGATC
Organism: Macrobrachium nipponense; assembly: GCF_015104395.2. NCBI lineage: Eukaryota > Metazoa > Arthropoda > Malacostraca > Decapoda > Palaemonidae > Macrobrachium > Macrobrachium nipponense. Next base: position 9,569,723 of record NC_087207.1, read on the forward strand.
TTTTGTAATATTTCATCTTTTCATGCTTGATTATCCTGTAGTTTTAGAATGCCTTAACTTATTATTATTATTATTTTTTTTTTTTTTTTTTTTTTTTTTTTTTTTTTTTTTTTGCTCTATCACAGTCCCTCTCCAATTCGACTGGGTGGTATTTATAGTGTGGGGTTCCGGGTTGCATCCTCGCCTCCTTAGGAGGTCCATCCACTCTTCTTACTATGTGTGCCGTTTCTAGGATCACACTCTTCTGCATGAGTCCTGGAGCTACTTCAGCCTCTAGTTTTTCTAGATTCCTTTTCAGGGATCTTGGGATCGTGCCTAGTGCTCCCTATGATTATGGGTACGATTTCCACTGGCATATCCCATATCCTTCTTATTTCTATTTTCAGATCTTGATACTTATCCAATTTTTCCCTCTCTTTCTCTTCAACTCTGGTGTCCCATGGTATTGCGACATCAATGAGTGATACTTTCTTCTTGACCTTGTCAATCAACGTCATGTCTGGTCTGTTTGCACGTATCACCCTATCCGTTCTGATACCATAGTCCCAGAGGATCTTTGCCTGATCGTTTTCTATCACTCCTTCAGGTTGGTGCTCGTACCACTTATTACTGCAAGGTAGCTGATGTTTCTTGCACAGGCTCCAGTGGAGGGCTTTTGCTACCGAATCATGCCTCTTTTTGTACTGGTTCTGTGCAAGTGCCGGGCATTCACTTGCTATGTGGTTTATGGTTTCACTTTTCGTATTGCACTTCCTACATATGGGAGAGATGTTATTTCCGTCTATCGTACTTTGAACATATCTGGTTCTTAGGGCCTGATCTTGTGCCCGCTGTTATCATTCCTTCAGTTTCCTTCTTTAGCTCTCCCCCTCTGTAGCCATTGCCAATTGTCATCGCTGGCTAGTTCTTTAGTCTGTCTCATGTATTGTCCATGCATTGGTTTGTTGTGCCAGTCCTCAGTTCTTTCTGTCTTTCTCCTGTCTCTGTATTTATTTCTGGGTCTTCGTCTGCTTTTATTAGTCCTTCTTCCCATGCACTCTTTAGCCCACTCGTCTTCACTGGTTTTCAGATATGGCCCCAGTGCTCTGTTTTCGATGTTGACGCAGTCCTCTATACTTAGTAGTCCTCTCCCTCCTTCCTTTCGTGTTATGTATAGTCTGTCTGTATTTGCTCTTGGGTGTAGTGCTTTGTGTATTGTCATATGTTTCCTGGTTTTCTGATCTATGCTGCGGAGTTCTGCCTTCGTCCATTCCACTATTCCTGCGCTGTATCTGATTACTGGCACTGCCATGTGTTTATGGCTTTATCATATTTCCGGCATTGAGTTTTGACTTGAGTATCGCCTTGAGTCTCTGCATATATTCTTTCCTGATCGTTCCTTCATCTCTTGGTGTTTTATATCTCCTCCTTCCATTATTCCCAGGTATTTGTATCCTGTCTCATCTATGTGTTTGATGTTGCTCCCATCTGGTAGCTTTATCCCTTCAGTTCTCGTTTACATTGCCTTTTTGTATTGTTGACTAAGGCGCATTTTTCTATTCCAAACTCATCCTGATGTCCCCAGATACAATCCTTACAGTCTGGATTAGGGTATCTATTTCCTTGATGCTCTTACCATACAGCTTGATGTCGTCCATGAACATCAGATGGTTGATTCTGTTGCCTCTTTTCTTGAGTTGGTACCCAGCATCCATCTTCTGTAGTACTTTTGTCATGGGAATCATGGCTTCTACGAAGAGTAGTGGGGACAGTGAGTCGCCCTGGAAGATCCCTCTCCTGATATTAACCTCTGCTAGTCTTAGATTCCAGAGCTTGTAAGTGTTGTATTCCAGTTGCGCATTGTATTTTTGAGGAAGCTGATGGTATTTTCCTCTGCCCCATATATTTTCAGGCATTCTATTAGCCATGTGTGTGGTATCATGTCGAAGGCTTTCTTATAGTCTATCCATGCCATGCTTAGGTTGGTTTTCCTTCTTCTACTGTTCTTCATTACCATTTTTTTCTATCAGGAGCTGGTCTTTTGTGCCCCTTCTGCAGCCTTTCTGTTGGTGGGGATGGTGTTTGTCTCCTCTAGGTAGTTTTATAGCCTTTCACTGATGATACCTGTTAGTAACTTCCACATTATTGGTAGGCAGGTGGATAGGCCTGTAGTTACTGGCTATATTTCCCTTACTCTTGTCTTTTTGTACTAAGGATGTTCTTCCTGTGGTCATCCATTTGGGTGCTTGGTGATTTGAGATACAATGCTGGAGTTGTTCTGCTATTCGTGGGTGTAGGGCCTTGAAGTTTTTGAGGCCAGTATCCATGGACTTCATCGGGACCTGGGGTTTTCCGCCAGTTTGGCATTTTCTTTAGTTGGTGTCTGACTTGTGTCTGTCGTGATGTCTGTGAATCTTTGTTTTATTCTCCCTGTTTTCTTCTTCCTTGACCTCCTGGAGCCATGTTGCATGTTGTTGTGTGATACCGGATTGCTCCATATGTTTTCCCAGAGTCTCTTACTTGGTTCGGCTTCAGGAATTGTTTCTTGGTGGTTGTCTTCCCCTCTTAGTTGGCTGTATAGTCTTTTCTGGTTGGTTCCGAATAGTTTGTTCTGTTGTATCCCTTATTCCTGTTCATGTACCGTTGGATCTTATGTGCTTTGGCCTAAAGCCTCTGTTTTACATCTTCTATTGTGTTGTTTAATCCCCTCTCTTGTACTTTGTATTTCTCGTTGAGTTCCTCCCCTGTTTTCATTGGCTTGCTTAGCCTTTTTTTCTGCCATCTCTTTCAGTTTATCAAGTCAGATCTCTCACCATGATTTGCTTTTCAGGCGCCTTTTCCAAGGAGGTTCCTTTTTGGTTTCTGTTGGGTTGGTTGTGCTGGTGGTGTTGGTGTTCGAATTCCCATCAGTTCTGCTACTAATCTTGCTCCTGCATATGTCAAGTTATTTGTTTCTGTGATACTGGTGGTCTGTATTATGCCCAGTATTTCATTGACCTCACTTGTTTTCCCCCTTAATTTCTTGGTGTGTAGGCTTTCATGGAGGGGATCTTTGTTCTCTCTGTATCTGGCTCCATCCATTGTCCTAATCTTTTCTACCCATTCCGTCCTCTCTGTTACTTCGTCGGTGTTTCTTCGTGTGTCGTTGTTTGATACCTCATCCTCCCTGTCGTCTTCTGTGGCATCGTCTCTCAGTTCGTCTTCGTGTGATTCGTTGACGTGTGACATTTCCCTTTCCAGTTCTTCTCTTTCTGTTGGGGAGAGCCAGTTCTTTTTCTTTATGTTCCTTACTTGGTCTGCCAGCCTCTGCTCTGTTTGGGGGGTGTTATTCCTCTCATTCCAGATGTTGACCAATCTTCTTCTATATCCTCTCTCCGTCGGGTTGCTTCTGATGTAGCATCTCCATGTTTCCTTATTTTCTTCTCTTGTCCATTTCTTCCTTTTTGCCTCTGTAGCTCCAATCTCAGGCTGTTGGTTATTGTCGTTGTGGTGATCAGTTGCTGGATGACGACCTCCAAGTACCTGACCGTCTTCCCCTTCAATTGGGTTGAATACCTGGTTGCCGGACGAAGCTCCTCTGTTGCCAGAGGTTCCATTTACGTCGTTGTCGTTTATTCCTTCATTTCTTTCCATCATTGCTGAGTTTTTGCTATTTAACCCATAGCTGACCCTACCCCATCAGGGATAGGTACTCATTTACAGCTGAGTAGATGAGGAAATTATGGTAAAGATCCTTTCCCAAGGAATCAACGCCGAGGAGAGCGGTCACCCATCCAACGACTGACAGAGCCAATGTTGCTTAACTTGACTTAAGTCTATTACGACGACCTAACCCACTCCTCCACGGCGCGCCACATATTATTATTTTTAATATTATTATTATTATTATTATTATCATTATTATTATTATTATTATTATTATTATTATTATTATTATTATTATTATTATTATTATTATTAAGCAAGTCTTCAATCACTTTGCAATAATATACAAAGACTCTATCTGCCGGTAAATATCTGAAGAAACTCAATTTCGTTGACGACTTATATATTCTTTCCTGTTTACAAACCTCATTTTTTCTGTGATGTCAGGTCAAAAATAAGTATTCTCTTTACAGCGCAGACTGGGAGAACCTTCTTCTACCTCCCATTCGTTTTTTTTGTTTTGAAGGCTTCCTTCCGAATTTTCCTTTTAAGGGAAAAATCAAAGAAGACATTGTGGTCGCAGCAGGGACAGAAAAGATTGGGGAATTTAGTGGAGGGGAAAATCTGTCCTTTTCCGGATCGTGAACCGAGGGAGTGAATGAGGGTTTAAAGCTTTTATGGAAGAAGGGCTGACTAGACAAGCAGCTGAACTTCCTCTGCCAGTGCTCGAAACTTCCTTGAGGCGCAGATTAGTCTTATCAGAATGTTGATCGAATTTCTTCCGCCCCTAAGTTCCTCAATGGACGAGTCGGTTGCATCCTCGCGTATCAATCTGGTAGCCCGAGTTCGCTCCCGACTGCCGCCAACGGGGAAACAGAGGAATTTATGGTGATTAGAAATTCATTTATCGATGTAATGGGGTCCTATAATCAGCTGTAGGTCCCGTTGCTAAATGACCAAGTGGTTCCTAGCCGCGTAATCAGCTGTTAATCAGATTAGTGGTCTGGTTAAACTAGGATATACTCAACTTTTCTTCCGTCTCTGATAAATGTTCGGGATGGGAAAATGGTTAGATGATTAGATGATGCACTTGCACAGAAAATTCCCGCCTTCTGTTAGTTTAGTGGTTATCTTAATTCAGGCAAACAATTGGTAACTATAATTAAAAAGCAATGTGCTTGTAAGATCCCGTCGTAGCAAAGTTTCCCGGTAGAATATTATATTCCATTATCTTTTGCATATATTTTCAGTACCCTGAACGAGTCCGTGTGTGTGTGTGTGAATGTGTGTATCTCATGCCCATTCGTATATTTTGTGTGCAAATCCATACTCCTTACGTTGATTTTAGGAAATAAAGGTAAAGCACTTGTTTCAATGATTGTCATAGTATCAAAAGATAAGATGGAGAAATATATGTAAAATACAAATGAAGATAGGTGCGCATTATATTTATAAATAGATAGATAGACAGATAATACCATATCTTCAGTTCATTTCAATAACAAAACACAGTTCTCAAATATAAATTGATTTTACCAAGAACATTATCGAAGCCTCCCGATAGCGGCTCAGTGATGCAATGAGGAAACTAATGTACTCTCGAATTGTCTTCAAATCCCTGTTCATGAAGCCCCAGCACCACGCCCCTCGTCCTCCGCCTTATAAAAGCTTTCCTTGGGGAGCGCCCACGAGGAATCTTTCAGGTCTTCATTGGAACCCTCGTGGCTGTGAGGGAAACAATGGTGCTCTGTGCTGTCCCTCTCCTTCATTTCCTCTTTTCCCCTCGTCAGGAATTCGCTCCCCTCAGTTGCTCCTCTTTCTTCATTCCTCCTCCCTGTAGTGGATAATTAAGGCTCTTGCTTGTGTCTGTAAAGATTCTGCTTTGGGCTACCCTCTCTCTCTCTCTCTCTCTCTCTCTCTCTCTCTCTCTCTCTCTCTCTCTCTCTTATGTTCGTACGTTTCTATATTCCACCATTATAGTTTTACTTCACTCCCGACGTTGCATGTTTGCGCTTGTCATCTAATTCGTATCAGTGACTTGCTGACA
>NC_087207.1:9575893-9600279 GCF_015104395.2 Macrobrachium nipponense
TTGACAGCTTTGTCTTCTCTCCTTTTGTGTGTTATATATATATATATATATATATATATATATATATATATATATATATATATATATATATATATATATATATAGGGATAACTGGGAACTCCTCGATAATCTGCAGGTTCAAAGATCAGTGCAAAAGGAATCTCGCTGGAGTCCATTTTTTATTTTTATTAAAGCCACGTCAACTATAAATTTGAACCTCCATCCTGGATTGTCCCTGGATCCTCTCTCCTCGTCTCTTTTGCTTAAAGAAGACTCCGCCCGGATTAACAACTGTAACCCCGCCCCCTCTTTTTGATTTGGTATATAATGTTCATGTGAACTTGATAATGTAGAATGTACTACGAAAGTACGTGTTCCAAGTCCAGTTTTCACTCTTTCTACCTGATTTGGAATTATATATATATATATATATATATATATATATATATATATATATATATATAATATATATATATATATTTGTGTGTGTGTGTGTGTGTGTAGACACACACACACACACACATATATATACTATATATATCATATATATATATATATATATATATATATATATATATATATATATATATAAATATATATACCCACACACAAACTAAAATTGACAAAATCGACGAAGCAGCTACACAAGACACTTCTGAATATACGCTGCGTGTTGTAAAAAGACGGGCCTCACACACCGAAGTATACCTTTTCCTTAATCTTTTTTTTTTCCTTTTTCCCGCGAACGATTCCCGGCGGCACTGTTAGAGAGAGAGAGAGAGAGAGAGAGAGAGAGAGAGAGAGAGAGAGAGAGAGAGAGAGCGACCGGTGTCGTCCCCGAGAGACATTCAACCAGCGAGTTTCTCGCAACCTCCAGTCTTGTTTTTTTCTTTGTTTATTTTAGAGATTTCCCTTCTTCGCTCTCTTTCGAGGACCCGGACTGGTCCCTGGGCTATCGAGGGCATTTGATTTTAACCTCGATTTCCTGTAAGTGGTCGTTACTTTTTCAAACTGTTTCTTAAGATGTTAATGAATTTTCACACGCTTCCGTTAACAGATATTTGGAATGGCCTTATTCAGGAAGTGCTGTGTGGTGACTAGTAGTTTGCTATTTAGGGCCAATACTGGGTAAAATAAAAAGTATTCATTTCATCAACGTTACGCTTCACTGATTAAACCTTAGATTTCTTAATTTCCTGTTATTCTACGTACGAATTTCCACACAAAAATTAAATCTTTATAAAATCCTAAAATGAAACACACGCACAGTACTAATTTCATCAATGGTACGCTTTACTGATAAAACCCTAAAGTTCTTAATTTCCTGTTATTCTACGTAAGAATTTCCACAAAAATTCTTCATAAAATCCTAGTACACTGTTAAAGCTAATGCAACGAAAACTTGTAAAAAAATCGTATTAATTTCATTGATAGGACACTTTTTGAAGTTAACTCTAGAGTTCTTAATTTCCTGTTATTCTACGACGAACTTCCACACATATCATTTTAAAACCCAAGCACAGTGGCAAAGCAAATGCAACGAATATTTGCTTTCTTCTTGCAGTGCTTTCAATCTCGGGTCAGGAGGTGAAATACGTTTGACGCAACGCACAACAGAACTACGATATTTCTTTCAACGTTGTCTAAGCTCACAGAAAATCATTTCATTATCAATCCAAGATAATTATCTTGCTTTTTATGATACTTGAACCACCAGCGGAGTTATAAATGAATTTTATTAATTAATTAATATAAATAAATAACAAGAGAAACTTTACGAATTTTAGGAAATATACAAATGTTCATATGATTCAGTAAAAGCATATTTTAAATTAAATTTAATTAAATAATTTTAAAGGTTTAAAATCATTATTTTTACTAAATATTAATATTCAGCTCTGTCCATTCAATGACGAATAACTATGTTCGTCGTCAAATCAATAGTATATTATAAATGCAAGATTGTATGTCTTGAAAAAACATTGCTAAACAAACTATGTCGGCAAACCCCCAACAAAGACAAAATAGGCGAAACGTCCCCTAAATGCCGAAAAATTTCATTTTCGAAGACCATTCGCCTCAAACACAGCGTTCTAAAGGTCATTACGCTAAATTCCACAAACTGTATTCGAGGTCACGCTGGCAAATTCCAGTTCCGGGCCATCAATTCCTTGTGAGTACATCAGAGATCTGTCGTATGGAAATGAGGCAGAGAGCAGGATCCCTGTCTGACCGGTGCTGTGTCACAAAAAGACAGGTCGGCCAGACAAAGGCGTCACACGAGCTCGTTGCTGGCAGGACACAGTACTGGCTCGTCGATACAACAGAACTTTTGCCCATCCTTCGACTTTGCGTTAATAGTTTTAATCTTGTCTGAATTTTCTTTTTATGGGATTTAACAACAACCTGATTATTCATCAGTGTCAGCTAGTTTGTTAAAAAAAAATACAGCCGCATATGTCACTATCGAAATTAATTATTCTATCAAAATAGCGAGGGTAAGACCTATATATATATCTATTGTATTAAACAATATCTTGACGTAAGTTGTAATGAAGATTACCCAGAATACCTCGAATATTGAATAGATGAAAAGAATTTTGTCCTCTAGTAACCTATATATAATTATAACAGAACTAAATATTTAACTGTCCTTGGCCCCCATTGTGACCAGGAACTTTGCTGTAGTGGGGGGGCTTGCGTGGTGCAATCAAGAATTGAGCGATGGTGGCGGGGTGATTTATTCATCCCGGTTGGTACTGCCATGCCATTAAGGTCAATTCAGAGCATCCTGACTAATCCTGGTACTCTGTATCACCTCCTCCTATTTTCATTATTTCTCTCCTTCCTCTGTCCGGATGGATTTTGTTGATGACCTTAGCATGAATTTGGACACGCTCTTACTGTTCTTTGGAGTTGAGGGAGGATGGAGTGGGACGGCATGCCTCTCCACCCGTAGGACTGGAGTACCCAACGTGGTCGAGCGAGGGGAAACTTTTATGTCAAACCCTGGTTTCGGTGCTGGGTCTGATCTCGATGGACTGACGACCCTCAAGGTACTGAATGTGGGGTGTATATCTAGGTTGTACCCCTAGGGTGCCCCAGTAAGGGAATTGCATCCTCTAAATGTGGCTCCATGGTGGGTATGGGGAAAAAAACCTAGACGAATCTGCTAATCATCATTGTATGAAGAACTTAAAACCCCAAAATCCTGATGACCACTGCACGGAACCAGACATGGGAAGGGCTCTTTAAACCAGTGTGGTTACACTGGCACCATATATTCCCCATCAAGGGAGAAGAAATTTTGTAGGAAGAAAATCCTTAGACGAATCTGGAGGATGTGTCCCTAATGAGTTTGATAAATATCTAACCATTACCTTTGAGGATAAAGTTATGAATATTTTTGAAGTACATAGGGATATTGTAAAATGCTGTGGGAGGGAACCTAAGATATTGCCACATGGTAGAAATAAGCTTTTGGTAGAGACTAGATCATTAGAAGAAAGTGAGAAATTGAAATCTCTGAGTTTACTGGGAGGAGTTCAGAGCGAATGTAAACCACATGATACCTTCAACCATACCAAAGGAATTATATATGCTCCTCATCTTATGATTCATCCTGAAGAGGAACTGGAAGACGAACTTAAAGATCAGGGGGTATTGAAGGTGGAAAGACTGAAAAAGAAAGTAAATGGGGCATGGTGTCCTATGCCACAGTTATTATTAACTTTCAATTCTTCTAAATTACCAAATTTTGTCAAAGCAGCTTGGTACAGATATAAAGTGAAACAGTACGTGCCGAGACCCAGGAGGTGTTTTTACTGTCAGGAATATCGGCATATAATTGGGTCCTGTAGATCCAGGTTGCAAGGAAACCCTGCAATTTGTATAAATTGTGGAGAAGTTGAGCATGGTGATTGCCATGCTGAACCAAAATGCATTCAGTGTGGGGAAGCACACCAGTCATCCTCGAACTCATGTGATGTTTTCCTTTTTGAGAAAGAAGTACAATATACTAGAGTCCTTGAGAAAGTTACTTTTGCAGAAGCCAGAAGAATAGTACTGAACAAATATATAAAACCAGGGGTATCTTTTGCAAGTGTTGCTGCAAATAGACAACAATTGAGAAGGAGGAAAGTTAATTCGAATACGATTTCAAACTCATTTAGAACAGGTGGAAAAATTCAAAAATCCCATGTAACAGAAAGTAGCAGCAAAAACAACTTGGGTAAAGCTCAAATTAAAATGTCTACGACTGCAACATCATCCTTGGTTGATGTGCAAAAACCCTTTGGAAATAGCATCGGCTTTGGCTGGTGCACCGGCCTCTAAGGAGGCAGCATCAGCTTTGGCTGTTGCACTGGCCTCTTCGGAGGCAGCATCAGCTTTGGCTGGAGCACTGGTCTCTTCGGAGGCAGCATCAGCTTTGGCTGGCGCACCAGCCCCTTTGGAGACAGCATCAGCTTTGTCTGGTGCACTGGCCTCTTTGGAGGGAGCATCAGCCTTGGCTGATGCATCAACCTCTTCGGAGGCAGCATCAGCTTTGGCTGATGCATCAGTTTCTTTGGAAGCAGCATCAGTTTTGACTGGTGTAAATAATTTGGAATATACGTCTGTCCTTGCTGATGTGCATGCCTCTTTTGGGGGGTCGCCCTCCTTGGCTGATGCAATGGCTTCTTGGGAGCCTGGAACACCAGCTACAGAAGCAGCCAGCCAAGAACCAGAAATTGCTTCCTGTATGGAGGTAGCAATGCCAGTCCCAAAAAGAAAGGAGGCTGAGGGTGGCAGGCAGTCTCCCTCAAGAAAAAGCAAAGCAGGATTCCCCAAATTCCTGGCAACCCTACGAAGACAAAATATCTTCAAAGTGGCCCTATTATCAAGGCCTCTAAACTCAAGTAAATTCTTAAATTTTCTTCAGTGGAATTGTCAGGGCCTGAGAGCTAAATGCTAATTTTTGAGTTGTCTCCTGTTTGCATAGCTTTGCAGAAGACTATGCTCAGCAGTGATTTTATTCCTTGCCCTAAAGAATATGTTGCTTACCATTCAGATCTAAATCAAGATAATAGAAACCGGGGTGGAGCAATGTTATATGTCCGCCATGATACTCCACACAAGTATTTTCCTGTTAATTGTTCTTTGCAAGCTGTTGCAGAGCAATTGTTTCTGGCTCGTAAATATACAATTTGTTCTGTATATCTTCTACCAAATGTAGCTTTCTCTAGTACTGATTTCTGTAATCTCATCAGACAGCTTCCTCTGCCTTTCACCATCCTAGGTGATATGAATGGAAGAAATCCTTTATGGGGGGGATTTAATTACTAATGAGAGAGGAAATTGCCTGTCATCCATTATTGAAAGTGAAAATGTTGGTGTTCTAAACACTGGAGAACCCACCCATTTCCATGTACAGACCGGTACTTTAACAACCATCGACTTGTCAATATGTAGTGCTGATGCCATTATGAACTTCAATTGGCGAGTGATCGATGATAGGCACAGTAGTGATCACTTCCCAATTGTTGTTAGCACTGGATCAAGTCCTCCATGTCCAAGATTACCCCGTTGGAGTGTAAAAAGAGCTGACTGGGCAAATTTTGAAGTGCATAGTTCAATCGAAGCTACAGGAGAGGAATTTGAATGCATAGAGGATGCTATTGAATTGTTGATAACTACTTTATTTGCAGCTGGACTTCAGTCAATTCCAAGAACATCAGGTCTATTAATGCGCCGACCAGTGCCATGGTGGTAAAAAAAATGCCATGAAACCCATAGAACTATGAGATCTTGTTTTACTAGATATAAAAGACGGAAATGTAACTATTACCTGGTAGAGTTTCGTAAGGCTAGGGCAAAGTTTAGGTTTGAAATTAAAAATGCACGAAGAAAATCTTGGACAAACTTCATTTCTTCCATAAATTGCAAAACTCCCATCACATTAGTGTGGAAGAAGATAAGGAAAATAGCAGGAAAAAGTTTGTTACCTAGCCAACCACCTGTATTAAAAATAAATGGCATGAATGTAGGAGATCCAAAAGTAGTGTCAAATGAGTTTGCCCTACATTTTGCTAAAATATCTAAAAAAGATAATGAGAAACCATATGCAAACAGCAGAAAACAAATGGAACAGTATTATCTTGATTTTTCACAACAAATAAATTAGAGGAGGTGGTCTTATAATATTCCATTTACTATGAGAGAATTTGAATTGGTTCTCTCAAAGTGTAAAGAATCTGCTCCTGGTCCTGATGAAATTTCATATTCTATGATCAAGCATGCTGCTCAGAATACTAAAAGATTTATCCTCAGTATAATAAACAGAATTTATAAAGAGCATTACTACCCGTTAGTGTTGGGAACTAGCAAGAGTCCTTCCTTTTGTCAAGCCTGGAAAGGATAGTTCTTTCGTAGGAAATTATCGTCCAATTGCCCTAACATCTTGTTTGTGTAAACTAATGGAGAAAATGGTGAATGCTCGTTTAGTGTGGTATTTAGAGCGAGGAAACTTTTTCTCTCCAGCCCAATGTGGTTTCCTCAGTATGCGATCCACTGTTGATATCTTGGTTAGAATGGAGTCTGCAATATGTGAAGCCTTTGCCTCTAAGCACCACTTTATCACCGTTTTCTTCGACTTGGAAAAAGCGTATGATACTACATGGCGGTATGGAATTTTGAAAGTAGTCCATGAATATGGTTTAAGAGGAGAATTAGCTATTTTTATTAAGCTATTCTTAAAAAATCGTTATTTTCAAGTACAAGTAGAAGCAGCTCTGTCTGAAGTATGTAAACAAGAAGAAGGTGTTCCTCAGGGCATTGTGTTAAGTGTAACACTTTTTGCTCTAGCAATTAATGACATAGTAAAGCAAATACCTGCTGATGTTTATGCACACACTCTTTGTGGATGACTTTTCTTTATCTTTTGCAGCTGCACGTATGTCAGTAGAAGAACGTCATCTACAAATAGTAATAAATAAGGTAGTGAAATGAGCTGAAGTGCATGGTTTCATATTTTCTTCATCAAAGACTGTAGCCATGCATTTCTGTAGAATTAGAGGGATACATGCAGATCAAGATTTATATGTAAATGGCCAGAGAATATCTTGTGTTAACGAAACAAGGTTTTTAGGAATGATTTTTGATACTCGGTTGACATGGATTCCCCATATCCTAAATCTCAGGGCTAAGTGCAGAAAATCCTTGGATATCTTGAAAGTTTTGTCAAGTACATCTTGGGGAGCAGATAGACTCCAGTTATTGAGACTGTATAAAGCTTTGGTTTTATCAAAATTAACATATGGATGTGAAGTTTACACCTCGACTACCCCAAGTCGACTTAAGATTTTAGACTCCATTCACCATACTGGAATTAGGATTGCTACTGGAGCTTTTAGGACTTCCCCTATAGAGAGTATGTTAGTAGATACTGGGGAAATGCCCCTAGCCTTACATTACCAGGCTCTTCTGGCTCGAAGCTGGTTCAGGTTCCAAAGACTTCCTGGATCTCTAGTATGCCAGTCACTAAGAAATGGAAGATTTGATAGCTTTTACGAAAGTCATCCAAAGATGCCACGTCCATATGCCTTCAGACTGAAATCAACCCTCCAAGACTTGGACATTCCAGACAAATGTGTACTACCGGTCAAGGCATCTGTATATCCCCCTTGGAAATTCCCAGCAGTAGAGTTTTGTAACTACTTTAATCAACCAAAGAAGAATGTCTCTGATAAAATATTATGTTATACCTTTTTAGATCATATGTCACAACATGTTAATTTTATCCCAGTTTTTACCGATGGATCCAAAACCAGTGCAGGCGCTGGTTTTGGCATAGTTTTTCCGTCCTTTGAGCGTAGTGAAAGGCTTTCAAGTAATGTATCTGTATTTACTGCAGTATTATATGGAATTTTAAATACTGTCAAAGAAGTTTTAAAAAGTAGTGATAAGAATTTTATTGTGTACTGTGACTCTAGAAGCGCTCTAGAGTCGCCGAAAGATTTTTATTCCAAACATCTAGTAGTTTTAAATATTCTAGGATGGTTATTTTTAGCTAAGCGGAGGGGTTTTAATATTGAATTTTGTTGGGTTCCAGCACACGTTGGAATATCTGGAAATGAACGCGCTGATGGAATTGCCAAAGAGGCTGTTTCTCGTATTGAGCCCAGATCATTTAAGCTGCCGTGCAGAGATTTATATACTCCAATTAGAGAGATGCATAGAGTACTTTGGCAAAATATTTGGTCAAATTTAACTACTAATGTAAAAATGAGAACAATTGCACCTGCAATCAATCCTTGGCTGTACAATTTTATACCCAGAAGGTTTGAAACGGCTCTGTGCCGCCTGCGTATTGGACATACTAGGCTGACACATTCCTACTTGATGAGTCGTGATCACGAACCATACTGTGAGGATTGCCTGGTTCCACTGACTGTTATGCACTTGCTGGTTGAGTGCACCAGTTTGGTGGAACAGCGCAATCAATATCTATACTATGGGAAGGAGAATAATGTTTTTAAGTTGTCAAATGGGATTTTTAACATGACTGGCTTGTTTGGATTTCTTTTTAACACTGGTATTTTAGATAAACTGTGATGCTTGTGTGCGCCTTGCTTTTATTCTTGTTGAAATAGTGTATATGTATATGTGTGTGTGTGTGTTTTTATTTTTAATGATTACCAGTATCTTTTGCTATATGTATGTATGTCTGTGTATGTATGTATGTATATGTGTGTATGTATGTATATGTGTGTATATATGTATATGTATGTATATGTATATGTATATGTTTATATATGTATGTGTGTATAATGGTATGTATATATGTGTTTGTGTGTGTGTGTATATATATGTGTGTTTTTTTATAATTTTCTGTTTAATTGTTATTATTGAAATTTATAGGGTCTTTATATATAGTTCGACATCAATGACCTAGTTGTCGCGATGCTAGATTAATATAGTATCAATCAATCAATCAATCAATTAACTGTCCTTGGCTTACAACCTACAAATCGCGGGCCATGGCTCCTCACTTTACACGGGCGACTCCGGATGATTCATCTTTAATCCCTTGTCTGGCCGACCTGGCTTGGTGGGTCCTACAGACATCCAAGTCAATAACATTGACAGTCCGTAGAAATACAAAGGGATTATTCCGGTGGACTTTGCTAAACTGTACAAAGCTTCTATATTTTAACGTTTGTTGCCCTCTTCCTCGTTCGCTCATTTTCGTCTTCACTCTAACTGCACAACTTTAACTCTGTCAGATTAGGTAACTTTCTGCATGTTGTAGTCTCCCTCAGTGACTTGCCATCCTGTGAGATGGCAGGTATTGCAGGTAAAGGATATTTCACGGAAAACTAGAACGTATAGATTATGAAAACGCCAACGAATGCGTTACGACTGCCAAATAGATTTTCCAATAGTCTTATTTTATCTCTTTACATTCAAGAGGTTTTTCCTCGGGTAAACTGGGTCATTTCACAGTGATACATACATTGTGAATCAAAAGAAAAGTGGTTGCGGTTTTCAAAACTCAATTTAGTACGGAAAATGATAATAGTCTATTCTAATCTCCACCATAATTGTAACTCCAAAACCAACCGAATGCCAGATATCTCATCCATTGCTCAGGTTGAGGCACTTACAACAAACACACACACACACGCATATATATGTACACACACACACACACACACACACACACACATATATATATATATATATATATATATATATATATATATATATATATATATATATATATCATATATATTGTGTTTGTATGAAACAAGATGAGGGCCAAAACAAGACATGCTAAGTGACAATTCCATTGACGGGTCACTGGGCATCAACATCCGATTAACTACTGTCAGCCAATTCCGTATGAATATTCCAGTCGTAATAAGAATCCGATGACGGAGCACTTCCTCCCCCTCTGCAGTATTGACGTTCCCTATGACAAGGTCCTGAAGGCTGTCTGATCTCTCATGTCACTGAAACGCCTTACTTCTCTCCCTTTCCTAATCATTCTAGTATTTTCATACTGAGTTCCCCTTAGCTTAACTGGGAAAGCTACGCTGGATCTAAATCTAATTCACGAAACAGTCACCTATCCAAGAAATCCGTCGACACAACCTTGCTCGAGCGGCTCTGTGGCGTGGTCGGTATGGTGTTGGCGTCCCACCTCGGTGGCCGCGAATTCGATTCTCGGGCATTCCATGGAGGAGTGAGAGATGTGTATATCTGGTGATAGAAGTTCACCCTCGACGTGTTCGAAAGTTGCGTAAAGCCGTTGGTCCCGTTGCTGAATAACCACTGGTTCCATGCAACGTAAAAACGCCATGCAAACAAATAACATGGCTCCAGTGTGATTTTGTACAGGATTAGACACTTTCGTGAAAGACCATTTTAAAAATCCTTGCTGCTATTATCGTCTGTTTTCCCGGAATTACATTCGATACCAATCCGATCGTCAGGGGGATTCAGTAACTCCTAACGAGCTCCCTCCATCTTGACATAATGACCTTATTATTCTATGCAAGAGGGAACCTCATTACTCAAATGGTCAAACAAGGCGAAGTGACGTCTCGAAATTCACTACCAAGAAATTACAAGATTTCCTTTCAACGAACACAATCCAAAACTGAGATGCAAATGAGGACAGAACCTCTTGTGCTGCCTCGGTGTTATCGTTCTAGAGAACAATGACGGATGTGGAGACCAACTTAACTAATAAAATGATGAATACTGTATCATAATAATATGTTTCAAATAGAAGTATTAGACGACTATGTGTTGACGTATGTTTCCGTATAATGCAGGCATAACACACACACAAACATGCATACATACATACATATATCTCTGTGGGCCCCGTGCCTTTCTCTGATCTGGCTATGCCCCAATATAGTCGATAGGATACCTGGCGTATAGCAGAGAAGTATGATGGGTTTTATATTGGCGTACATATTTCGTTTGTTCTCTCATGTGAAACGAACCAGGGCCCTCTCTCTGGTGAGGCGCGTGTCCTAACCTCTATAGATATACCACACATTCCTGTTCCGCAGCCATTGGTATGTTTGAGGGGAAAATCATCACAAATTCATTCCCAAATTCCAGGCATCTCATTCCAGGCGCAATGGCTGTCTCTGGTGGGAAATTAACATTTACTGATCAGTCAACCGACACCGTCGCCGCTTCATTTATCAAAGATCTTCTCAGAAGTGAAGGATCAGCCAGAGATGTCGGATGTGGAGAGATCATGATGACAGCGAGTGAACTCTCCTTCAAGTTCAACGGAATATTTTTTTCTGCTGAGGAAATTTTAGACTGTCATCGCTATCATTAATTAGCAAAGGGTCGTGTTCATGGACCAAACAATCGATGTTTATAAGCTCTTTCCCCTCGAGTAAGAGGACGACAGGTAAAACAAAATACCTTTAAGAGAAAGTATGAGGAAATAGCAAAATAATTTATTTCGGCTCGAGGTTATTTAAGCGTTACGGATTTATGCTGTATTTGTGAGAATTTATTCTTACTAAACATCTAAAATACAGTGCTAATCATTCACGCCTTTCATTGATACTAGAAAGTTGATGATGGTGGTCATAATTGAAAATACTTTCAATTTGTCATTGAATACATACATGTGTTTATATTATTCATTGTTAGATATTTTCCAATACATTTGCGATTTATCAGTTTATTGGCCTGCAAGTCTCCCTGTTCCTTCAGCCATCGATAAAAAGTTTTACACACATACACACACACACACACACACACATATATAGATATAGATATATATATATATATATATATATATATATATATATATTATATATATATATATATATATATATATATATATATAGATATATATATATATATATATATATATATATATATATATATAGATATATATATATATATATATATATATATATATATATATATATATATATATATATATATATATTATATATATATATATATATATCATATATCTATATCTATATATGTGTGTGTGTGTGTGTGTATGTGTGTAAAACTTTTTATCGATGGCTGAAGGAACAAGGAGACTTGCAGGCCAATAAACTGATAAATCGCAATGTATTGGAAATATCTAACAATTGATATATCAAACACATGTATGTATTCAATGACAAATTGAAAGTATTTTCAATTATGACCACCATCATCAACTTTCTAGTATCAATGAAAGGCGTGAATAATTAGCACTTTGTATTTTAGATGTTTAGTAAGAATAAATTCTCACAAATACAGCATAATTCCGTAACGCTTAAATAACCTCGAGCCGAAATAAATTATTTTGCAATTTCCTCATACTTTTTCTTAAAGGTATTTTGTTTTACCTGTCGTCCTCTTACTCGAGGGGAAAGAGCTTATAAACATCGATTGTTTGGTCCATGAACACGACCCTTTGCTAATTAAGCAAAGAGGGACCAGGTGCCTCAGGTGAGACGACGACCTGTGAGAGAGAGAGAGAGAGAGAGAGAGAGAGGAACATCTATTTACACATGTTTTTTTTTTTTTGTCACATTCTCTTTTTCGCTCAAAGGATCATACGTATTAGTTCAGTTTCATAATCTCTCTCTCTCTCTCTCTCTCTCTTTCTCTCTCTCTCTCTCTCTCTCTCTCTGTTTTTTTTTTACTCACTTTCGTTCCCTACAACCAGTTTGGTTCATTTTTCTGAAAATATATTTATTTGGTATATCCGTCTGACCTTTAAGTTGGAAAAAGATTCTGTGAGTTATTCCATGTCGGTAAAAAAAAAAAAAAAAAAAAAAAAAAAAAAAAAAAAAAAAAAAAAAAAAAAAAAAACCACGAGACTGAACTGAACTTTTAAGACCATGCTTTTACATCATTCGTATTGAAAACTTAGTTTATAATCTTTTTGCCGACGAGAGAGAGAGAGAGAAGAGAGGAAGAGAGAGGAGAGAAGAGAGAGAGAGAGAGAGAGAGAGAGAGGGTGGGGGGAGGGAGAGGAGGAAGAAGACCTCGTAAATTTCAAGTAATATTCGTATAGTAAAATACGTAACATTATTCACCTCCCCTTTCCACTTAAGTGAGTACTTCATCGCATCTCTAAGATGCTGGTTCTTGTCATCCCACCCCTTAAACAGCCGTGTTTGCTTGGCGCTGGTAATTGGTTATGGGACGGAGGGGGAAAGAGTATCATTGCCTTTTATGATGATCAAACAGAACGGACGATGAACATTATACAAATAATGAGAGGGTTCTGCGTACATGGGGAATATAGAACCTATTAGGTAATGCAGGGGATTTAAACAGAAAATAAAAAAAAATATATAGTTTAATGTTCTCATTTTAAAAGAGAAAAAAATTACCTTCATTATACATAAACATTTACTGTCATTCGTTGTTAATAATTGTAATATATTTATTCGTACTTTTGTTACCACGATTCTCTTGCATTTAAGTCTGTCGAAACTAACTTAGAATATTGTTGTCTGCTATTGATGATAATAACAATAACAATTATCATAAAAAATAACAAGATATAAAATCCCCAACTGTTTTTCTTACCTGAATGACACCAATTAAATTTAATACGGCCAACTGTACCCAGTAACAACTATCCTGAGATGGAAAAAATGATGGAAAGTGATATCTAAAATGGAGGAGTTGTCAACGCACGAGTAAAATTTAACGATAACGCGTTATCCTTGTCATCGTCCAAACTAATGTTATGGTCACATTTAGACGTGCGTGCTGCTACGTGCAGTCTATGTGCTGAGTCTTGGGAAAACGTGGCCCTACACGTGCGTCGAACCTGCGTATTTTTGAGCACGTAGCTTGGACGTAGCAGATTTGTGGAAGGATCAACAGAGTCTACGTCCTCCCTACGTGTTAAGTAGACATAGATAGAACGTAGGTCCATTTATGCCTGACCAGTGACGCAGGTCCAAATTACGGCCAGCACAGGTTGTCCGTACGGCGCATTAGGATGCATGCACGTGACGTACAGTCAACCTGTGCTGGCCGTAAGTTGACCGTAGGTCCTGCGCGAGTTCTGTGCACATTTTTTGGCCTCCAGACCTCGTCCCATCGCCCGTGCAACACGTAGGTTCGACGTGCGTTCTTGACGTGCGTGTTGCCAGGGATCTGTAGAATTCGTAGAACGCGTACGGCTAACAAGGTCCTACGCAGGACGTATGTAAATGTGACCAACAAATGAGGCAGGAGCTCTAACAGGGAGGAATAAAGGAAGATAAAGTACTAGAGCGGAGTTATATTACGTTCCCTTTTGCGAGTACTGGATGTCGTATACCTTGAAACAGGGAATTATTTATTTTTAAACAAGAAATAAAGGAAAAAAAGACTGATCCTCCACGTGAACCACCACAACCACCAACATCTAAGAGGAAGTCCTCAGGTAGGAGGAGACGAAGTAGAAAAAAAGGAGCCTCATACATTTCAAATGAGGTCGATCGTAAAGACTCGGCGTATTTAGTTATAAACCTTCCACTATCTCTTTTTAAAGGTGGGGGAGGAGACTATCCCCTCCTAGGAGGAAGATGAGAGAGAGAGAGAGAGAGAGAGAGAGAGAGAGAGAGAGAGAGGGAGAGGCGTTCAAGAGAAAATCATGTTTGTTGTATACATATATAATATATATATATATATATATATATATATATATATATATATATATATATATATATATATATAACCCTAAAAAAACCCCACATCTGTTAACGGGATATTAATCCCGTCCATTTATTTGTAAACGGTGTGTAAAAAAAAAAACTCCGAGCGTCAGGCAAACCAACACATAATCTCTCTCTCTCTCCAAGCGACCAACGGCTCGCAACTTTTCTTTTACTCTCTCTCTCTCTAAGCGATACCTCTCTCTCTCTCTCTCTCTCTCTCTCTCTCTCTCTCTTCTCTCTCACTCTACCCCTTTCTCCACCTCTAACAGGTAATCAAATGAGAGAGTTGCATTACAAGAATACATTTATTTAACAATGGAAAGATAGTAAATCAATCAAGTCTCACAGACTAACTTAACTCAGTTACCCCAATATTAAAATGTCTGAAATGTAATTAGTCACACCAAATGTTCTATTCTCCATCTGGGACTCCCCCCAACCACGGCCCCACCTTTCCTTTGGGGGGGGGGGAGGACCCATAGGTTCGCCAGAACCGTCTGTTTCAAAGACACGAGAAACCCACTCGTAAGTACACATAAGTTTAACAACAAAGGTTAAGGATTGGATATTCTTATAAATATTAAACAGACAACAAGCCACCCTTTGGCTAAAATAGTTCAAGACTCACCCATGCAGCCAGAATATTTCACGCACAAAATATAAATACACTTTTGCAGAGCTCCCTCGGCATCTTGCCTTTCTTCTACAGACGTCTCTATGCCAAGTCCTTCATAGACTTGGGTAGGGGTACATTAAGCATAGAAGAGGCGCACACGCACATACGAATGCACATTTCGACAACGCCTCATATTACTGGCTACAACCAGTTTCCCAAAGGCACTTTGAAAAGAGCCCATGAACTGACGTACATTGACTCGTCTAACTATGCAGTTTCATATCACGCCACCCACAGAAATCATTTATCAGCTTCTCTCAGGTCGTTGCTTCGGCTCTGTTCTCCACATTCCAATAGGTCACAGAGAACATATTGGCATATCATTAAACTATATATATATATATATATATATATATATATATATATAATAATATATATATATATATGCGTGTGTGTGTGTGTGTGTGTGTGTGTGTGTGTGTGTATTTGCGTGTGTGTGTATTTATTTATATATATATATATATATATATATATATATATATATATATATATATATATATATATATATATATATGTGTGTGTGTGTGTGTGTGTGTGTGTGTGTGTGTGTGTGTGTGTGTGTAGAGAGAGAGAGAGAGAGAGAGAGAGAGAGGGAGAGTATTACGTTCGTTGCATAACATAAACTGCAACAGACATCCACTTCTCCATTTTACTGGAAACTTTAGAGTTGTAGCTGCAAACACTATGTCATTTTCTAGCATGGAGTTTAATACCATTCAGTTTGCTAGGCGTTTTACCTTATATAAAACTGGAGTATGGAATATAGTTTGCCAAGTGCAGTTGTCGAATCTTCTGATCTCCGAATAATTAAAAGTTCTATGCTGACGTCCACTGATTTTCAGGTACATCGGTTTTATGTTCTGGTTCTCCTTATTTGTTAATTCATCACCTAACTCTAGATAGAACTTGTCTCTCTGTAAGCTGCTTTCCCTCTAGAGCGCAACCCTCCCCACCCCCCCCCCCCCCCCCCCATTTTTTTTATAGTCCGTTCACTCTTTCCATAAAGCTTTTCACGCCCAGATTTAAAGAGAGAGAGAGAGAGAGTTACAATGATTCGGATGTCTTAAAGACTCGTTAGTCCATCCGAGGAGACATCGTGTGCTCACTTGAGAGAGAGAGAGAGAGAGAGAGAGATGAAACGGTATATCCAAACGCCATTATTCTTGAGAGAGAGAGAGAGAGAGAGAGAGAGAGAGAGAGAGAGATAAAACGGTATATCAAAACGCCATTATTCTTGAGAGAGAGAGAGAGAGAGAGAGAGAGAGCGAGAGAGAGAGAACGGTATATCAAAACGCCCATTATTCTTGAGAGAGAGAGAGAGAGAGAGAGAGAGAGAGAGAGAGAGAGTTAAAAAACGGTCTATCGAGACGACCATTATTCTTATCAAATAAAACACGTCAGTATTTCACTGCGACCCCCTTAGGCTGTTACATACATAAAATATCATACACCTTTGTAATCCCCATCACGTCACCTTCTTGGAATGATTACCGGGGCTTTGTAACGTTGTTAGGTTCCTCGTTAAATCAAAGGCCTTCACTGTCGAGGAAAGTATTTAGTTTAAGGGAAAGTTTCGTCGGTTGTCCTTAGTAGTTGTACAAAGATTTCCTTTCTTTGAATACTTAAGACCCGCGACACTATTTCCTTTTGTGTTCTGACGTAAAATCGATGTTTATCGAAGGGTCTACATTTTAAAGCTCCGATGAATACCAAGAACGCGACCACAAACTGAAGCACAGCCCCAGTTCTGCGGTGTAGTAGTTAACCTTTGATAAGGTCAAGCAAAACTTGGGGTTTCGAGACGAAATAATGATTTAGTCTTCGTGTACAAGTTCCTACCAGAGATCGCTGTTTGTCACTTTTGCCTGCCGGAAGCAAAATAACTCTGAATCTCGCATTTTGAAAAATCATATGCTGTGGTGTCGTTCACTTTGTCCAAAATGAGATTCAAGGGGGGAAAATCACTGTACACGAACTCATTCAAGAAGGGTAACGTAAATATCGCTGTCTCTTTTTGGATTACAAATATTAATTATATTGTGCAACATCAGGAGGCAAAGTAATTAATATTGCGGCTGCATATTCACGATAACTTGAAAATAAAATGTACAAGAAACAACGCAAGGTATGAAGATGTTTCTTGTGAAAATTAGTGAAAAAGAAAGTTAGAAAGGTTGCCGAAAGCTTACTTTGTGAGAAAGAAAGCCACTATGGAAAGTAGTATTTTTTCCATCGCAGTCATATATTGCCTTCTCAAATCAATGTCCTGACGTTGATATTGGCTCTCTTATTATTTCTCATTGCTTTAATATTCTTACTGTTTTATTATGGCATTCCTACGATGTCTCCATCTTCTCTTCATGCATTAATTAGTTCCTTAAATAAATATAATCGATGATGATAATAGTCATGGTCTTAGCCCCATCTTCATATGGGATTGGGAGCGTTTCCTTCAACGCCTTATCATCCACCATCTCCGAAGGATCAGTATCACGATGTACATCATTTCTACTCCTCCTTCTTAAATACCCCATGTGAGTGCATCCTTTGAACGACTGAGCTAAAAAAAAAAAAAAATAAAAAAAAAAAAAAAAAAAAAAAAAAAAAAAAAAAAACAAAAAAAAAAAAAAAAAAAAAAAAAAAAAAAAAAAGGATCAATCTGTCCCATCTTCCTTGACTTGATTCTCGGAAAGTTTCGGTCTCCCAAGGGGAATGTTTCTCGCCTTTTTCCAGAGTTAGTCCCATAGTCGGTCCCATTTTCTGTGATGACTGACCATTCCATTTTTAATAAAGTATGCTTGAGAGAGTGTCTGCTTCCTAAGTAGAACAACAGCAACAATAATAATAATAATAATAATAATAATAATAATAATAATAATAATAATAATAATAATAATAATATATGCAAAGACTCAAGGCGATACTCAAGTCAAAACTCAATTGCGAAAATATGATAAAAGCCATAAACACATGGGCAGTGCCAGTAATCAGATACAGCGCAGGAATAGTCGAATGGACGAAGGCAGAACTCCGCAGCATAGATCAGAAAACCAGGAAACATATGACAATACACAAAGCACTACACACAAGAGCAAATACGGACAGACTATACATAACACGAAAGGAAGGAGGGAGAGGACTACTAAGTATAGAGAACTGCGTCAACATCGAGAACAGAGCACTGGGGCAATATCTGAAAACCAGTGAAGACGAGTGGCTAAAGAGTGCATGGGAAGAAGGACTAATAAAAGTAGACAAAGACCCAGAAATATACAGAGACAGGAGAATGACAAACAGAAGAGACGACTGGGACAACAAACCAATGAACGGACAATACATGAGACAGACTAAAGAACTAGCCAGCAATGACACGTGGGCAGTGGCTACAGAGGGGAGAGCTAAAGAAGGAAACTGAAGGAGTGATAACAGCGGCACAAGATCAGGCCCTAAGAACCAGATATATTCAAAAAACGATACACGGAAATAACATCTCTCCCATATGCAGGAAGTGCAATACGAAAAATGAAACCATAAACCACATAGCAAGCGAATGTCCGGCACTTGCACAGAACCAGTACAAAAAGAGGCATGATTCAGTGGCAAAAGCCCTCCACTGGAGCCTGTGCAAGAAACATCAGCTACCTTGCAGTAATAAGTGGTACGAGCACCAACCTGACGGAGTGATAGAAAACGATCAGGCAAAGATCCTCTGGACTATGTATCAGGAACAGATAAGGTGATACGTGTAAATAGACCAGACGTGACGTTGATTGACAAATCAAGAAGAAAGTATCACTCATTGATGTCGCAATACCATGGGTACACCAGAGTTGAAAGAGAGAGAGTGAAAAATGGATAAGTATCAAGATCTGAAAATACAAATAAGAAGGATATGGGATATGCCAGTGGAAATTGTACCCATAATCATAGGAACACTAGGCACGATCCCAAGATCCCTGAAAAGGAATCTAGAAAAACTAGAGGTTGAAGTAGCTCCAGGACTCATGCAAAAGAGTGTGATCCTAAAAACGGCGCACATAGTAAGAAAAGTGATGGACTCCTAAGGAGGCAGGATGCAACCCGGAACCCCACACTATAAATACCACCCATTCGAATTGGAGGACTGTGATAGACCAAAAAAAAAAAATAATAATAATAATAATAACAATAATAATTAATTTAAAAAAATACTCATAGTAGTATGAATCTCAAATTGGAAATTCAGATCCACAGTTATGTATATATGTTCAGATGTTTAAAGGTGAATCTGTAGAGAGAGTTTTCGGGGATCTGTCTGATTTGAAAAGGGTATTGAACAGTTTCCCGAAAGCTAGATTTATCTTTAAATATATACAAATTTTTACATAATCTGGGGATTTTGTTTCTTCTTCAATAATAATAATAATAATAATAATAATAATAATAATAATAATAATATGTGGCGCCGTGGAGGAGTGGGTTAGGTCGTCAATGGACTGGTTAAGCAACATTAAGGCTGGGCAGTCGTTGGATGGGTGACCGCTCTCCTCGGCGTTGATTCCTTGGGAAAGGATCTTTACCATAATTTCCTCAGTCTACTCAGCTGTAAATGAGTACCTATCCCTGATGGGGTAGGGTCCAGCTATGGGTTAAATAGCAAAACTCAGCAATGATGTTAAGAAATGAAGGAATAACGACAACGACGTAAATGGAACCTCTGGCAACAGAGGAGCTTCGTCTGGCAGCCAGGTAATCAACCCAATTGAAGGGGAAGAAGGTCAGGTACTTGGAGGTCGTCATCCAGCAACTGACCACCACAACGACAGTAACCAACAGCCTGAGATTGGAGCTACAGAGGCAAAAAGGAAGAAATGGACAAGAGAAGAAAATAAGGAAATATGGAGAGGCTACTACATGAAAAGCAACCCGACGGAGAGAGGATATAGAAGAAGGTTGGTCAACATCTGGAATGAGAGGAATAACACCCCCCAAACAGAGCAGAGGCTGGCAGACCAAGGAAGGAACACAAAGGAAAAGAACTGGCTGTCCCCAACAGAAAGAGAAGAACTGCAAAGGGAAATGTCACATGGCAACGAATTACAAGAAGACGAACTGAGAGACGATGCCACAGAAGACGACAGGGATGATGAGGTATCAAACAACGACACACAAAGAAACACCGACGAAGTAACAGAGAGTGTGGAATGGGTAGAAAAGATTAGACAATGGATGGAGCCAGATATAGAGAGAACAAAGATCCCCTCCATGAAAGCCTACAACACCAAGAAATTAAGGGAGAAAACAAGTGAGGTCAATGAAATAATACACACCACCAGTATCACAGAAACAAATAACTTGGCATATGCAGGAGCAAGATTAGTAGCAGAACTGATGGGGATTCGAACACCAACACCACAGCACAAACCAAACCCAACAGAAACCAAAACAGCAACCTCCTTGGAAAAGGCGCCTGGAAAAGCAAATCATGGTGATGAGATCTGACTTGAGTAAACTGAAAGAGATGGCAGAAAAAAGGCTATGAAGGAAGAAAACAAGGGAGGAACTCAACGAGAAATACAAAATACAAGAGAGGGGACTAAATAACACAATAAAAGATGTAAAACAGGCTTAAGGCCAAAGCACATAAGATCCAACGGTACATGAACAGGAATAAGGGATACCAACAGAACAAACTATTCGGAACCAACCAGAAAAGACTATACAGCCAACTAAGAGGGGAAGACAACCACCAAAAAATTCCTGAAGCCGAACCAAGTAAGAGACTCTGGGAAAACATATGGAACAATCCGGTATCACACAACAAACATGCAACATGGCTCCAGGAAGTCAAGGAAGAAGAAACAGGGAGAATAAAACAAAGATTCACGAGATCACGACAGTCACAGTTAGACACCAACTAAAGAAAATACCAAACTGGAAAGCCCCAGGTCCTGATGAAATCCATGGATACTGACTCAAAAACTTCAAGGCCCTACACCCAAGAAAAGCAGAACAACTCCAGCATTGTATCACAAATCACCATGCACACAAATGGATGATCACAGAAAGAACATCATTAGTACAAAAAGACAAGAGTAAGGGAAATATAGCCAGTAACTACAGGCCTATCACCTGCCTACCAATAATGTGGAAGTTACTAACAGATATCATCAGTGGAAGACTATACAACTACCTAGAGGAGACAAACACCATCCCCCACCTATAGAAAGGCTGCAGAAGGAAGTGTAGGGACACAAAAGACCAGCTCCTGATAGACAAAATGGTAATGAAGAACAGTAAGTGAAGGAAAACCAACCTAAGCATGGCATGGATAGACTATAAGAAAGCCTTCAACATGATACCAAACACATGGCTAATAGAATGCCTGAAAATATATGGGGCAGAGGAAAACACCATCAGCTTCCTCAAAAATACAATGCCCAACGGGAATACAATACTTACAAGCTCTGAAATAAGACTAGCAGAGGTTAATATCAGAAGAGGGATCTTCCAGGGCGACTCACTGTCCCCACTACTCTTCGTAGTAGCCATGATTCTCATGACAAAAGTACTACAGAAGATGGATGCTGGGTACCACCTCAAGAAAAAGAAGCAACAGAATCAACCATCTGATGTTCATGGATGACATCAAGCTGTAGGGTAAGAGCATCAAGGAAATAGATACCCTAATCCAGACTGTAAGGATTGTATCTGGGGACATCAGGATGAAATTTGGAATAGAAAAATGCGCCTCAGTCAACATACAAAAAGGATAAGTAACGAGAACTGATGGGATAAAGCTACCAGATGGGAGCAACATCAAGCACATAGATGAGACTGGATACAAATACCTGGGAATAATGGAAGGAGGGGATATAAAACACCAAGAGATGAAGGACACGATCAGGAAAGAATATATGCAGAGACTCAAGGTGATACTCAAATCAAAACTCAATGCCCGAAATATGATAAAAGCCATAAACACATGGGCAGTGCCAGTAATCAGATACAGCGCAGGAATAGTCGAATGGAGGAAGGCAGAACTTCACAGCATAGATCAAAAAACCAGGAAACATATGACAATACACAAAGCAGTACACCCAAGAGCAAATAGGGACAGACTATACATAACACGAAAGGAAGGAGGGAGAGGACTACTAAGTATAGAGGACTACGTCATAATTGAGAACAGAGCAATGGCTCAATATCTGAAAACCAGTAAAGACGAGTGGCTAAAGAATGCATGGGAAGAAGGACTAATAAAAGTAGACAAAGATCCAGAAATATACAGAGACAGGAGAATGACAAACAGAACAGAGGACTGGCACAACAAACCAATGCATGGACAATACATGAGACAGACTAAAGAACTAGCCAGCAATGACACATGGCAATGGCTACAGAGGGGAGAGCTAAAGAAGGAAACTGAAGGAATGATAACAGCAGCACAAGATCAGGCCCTAAGAACCAGATATGTTCAAAGAACGATACATGGAAATAACATCTCTCCCATATGTAGGAGGTGCAATACGAAAAATGAAAGCATAAACCACATAGCAAACGAATGCCCATCACTTGCATAGAACCAGTACAAAAAGAGGCATGATTCAGTGGCAAAAGCCCTCCACTGGAGCCTGTGCAAGAAACATCAGCTACCTTGCAGTAATAAGTGGTACGAGCACCAACCTAAGTAAGTGATAGAAAATGATCAGGCAAAGATCCTCTGGGACTATGGTATCAGAACAGATAGGGTAATACGTGCAAATAGACCAGACGTGACGTTGATTGACAAAGTCAAGAAGAAAGTATCACTCATTGATGTCGCAATACCATGGGACACCAGAGTTGAAGAGAAAGAGAGGGAAAAAATGGATAAGTATCAAGATCTGAAAATAGAAATAAGAAGGATATGGGATATGCCAGTGGAAATTGTACCCATAATCATAGGAGCACTAGGCATGATCCCAAGATCCCTGAAAAGGAATCTAGAAAAACTAGAGTCTGAAGTAGCTCCAGGACTCATGCAGAAGATTGGGATCCTAGAAACGGCTCACATAGTAAGAAAAGTGATGGACTCCTAAGGAGGCAGGATGCAACCTGGAACCCCACACTATAAATACCACCCAGTCGAATTGGAGGACTGTGATAGAAAAAACAAATAATAATGATAATAATTATAATAAGGCCCTAAACCCACGAATAGCAGAACAACTCCAACATTGTATCTCAAATCACCATGCACACAAATGGATGACTACAGAAAGAACATCCTTAGTACAAAAAGACAAGAGTAAGGGAAATATAGCCAGTAACTATAGGCCTATCACCTGCCTACCAATAATGTGGAAGTTACTAACAGGTATCATCAGTGAAAGGCTATACAACTACCTAGAGGAGACAAACCCCACCCCTGACCAACAGAAATGCTGCAGAAGGAAGTGTAGGGGCACAAAAGACCAGCTCCTGATAGACAAAATGGTAATAAAGAACAGTAGGAGAAGGAAAACCAACTTAAGCATGGCATGGATAGACTATAAGAAAGCCTTAAACATGATACCACACACATGGCTAATAGAATGCCTGAAAATATATGGGGCAGAGGAAAACACCATCAGCTTCCTCAAAAATACAATGCCCAACTGGAATACAATACTTACAAGCTCTGGAATGAGACTAGCAGAGGTTAATATCAGGAGAGGGATCTTCCAGGGCAACTCACTGTGCCCACTACACTTCGTAGTAGCCATGATTCCCATGACAAAAGTACTACAGAAGATGGATGCCGGCTACCAACCATCTGATGTTCATGGACGACATCAAGCTGTATGGTAAGAGCATCAAGGAAATAGATATCGTAATCCAGACTGTAAGAATTGTATCTGAGGACATCAGGATGGAGTTTGGAATAGAAAAATGCGCCTTAGGCAACATACAAAAAGGCAAAGTAACGAGAACTGAAGGGATACATCTACCAGATGGGAGCATCATCAAACACATAGATGAGACTGGCTACAAATACCTGGGAATAATGGAAGGAGGGG
>NC_087207.1:9600779-9655779 GCF_015104395.2 Macrobrachium nipponense
CACTTCCCTCGAATCGGAAACCTTCAGACAGCTTCTTTTCCCTTAATGTCCTCTCCTTCCGGTCTGGTGGGCTAGGTGAAGTCCTTAGGATTCCTTCCCGGTTTGATCAGAAGAAAATATTTTAGACAGATGCATAGGTTTAGATTCATGAAATGAGTTCATAGCATCTATAATCATTTGAAATCATCACTTTCTCGTGAATTTAATTGAAAAATAAAATCCGCAGTAGTACGTATGTATGTATATTGCTATATATAAAGGAAGTTGTCGCCAAACTGATCAGCTGGCCTCTTCAGCCTGAATCAGGCTGAAGAGGCCGACTGATCAAGTTGGCAAGAGCTTGCTGTATTTAGTAATATACATACAATTACTGCGGGCTTTATTTTTTCATCTATAATCATCTAAGGCAAAAATAATCAACTCGCTTTATATCTACTGTACTGGTGTTAAACAATTGTTGACATAAATTTATTTATTTTTTTTTTTTTTTTTGCAAATATGTGTATAGGATCCAAGTAATAGGAACATTTACTATCCCAGACCATCAGAATAGACATCGTTAACCTTGCATCCTGTAACGCTAGTTTATATTATTCAAAAATAAGAATGATATAAGCTTCGAGGCACCTACCATTCAAAGTCACTATTAATGTTGAATTAAATTGAATATTGAATTTAGGCAAAAGGCCAGCAACTGGGACCTTCGAGGTCATTCAGCGCTGAAACGGAAATTGACAGGAAAAGGTTTGAAGGTGTAACAGAAGGAAAACCTCAAAGCAGTTGCACTATGAAATGATTATTAGGAGAAGGTGGAATGTAAGATGGAAGAAAGCGAAATAAAAGGCGGTACAGTAAAAGGAACGAAAGGGGTTGCAGCTAGGGCCCTAAGGAACGCTGCAAAGAACTTTCAGTAATGCCTACAGTTCGCTGTTAGTGTGTGAATGTGTTTTCTCTTTCTTTGGTCGTCTTGTTCAGTCGGCTTTTATTTATGCTTTAACTTATGGTTAAACTTTGGTCTTTCGTCCATTAAACCGAAGAGCTGGAAACTCCCAAGTTTTCTTTCTCTCTCTCGACTATAAATTGAGAAGTCGGGAGTTTTGTGGCATCGAGTCTTTTGAAGCTCCAATCACAGACTGCGGCGCCAGATCTCGCGGGATGAGACGAATCGTTTCCTGTGGGAATTCTTTCATTTTCTGCCATTCCTTCACCGTCGCTTTTCGTTATTCATTCATTCACTGTTTTGTTGTTCTTTAGACATTCATCAAAATATTTATTTAAAAGAAAGATGGATCTATAGTAGTTTCACATCAACCGTGCATCTGATGTCTAGGCCCGTCCCTTACGATGCTCTTGACTGGCTGTTGATAAGCCAAATCACAGGGCTGGAAACACTCAGTCTCTCTCGAGAGAGTTCACATAGGCGGGATATATGTTCCACCTCTCCTGAGGGATATCTTTCAAAATTATCCATCAGGAGAGGTGGAACATATACAGCCTGCCTCTGTGAGCTCTCTCGAGAGGGACTGAGTGTTTCCAGCCCTGTGATTTGGCTTACCAACAGCCAATCAGGAGCGTCGTATGTCTCACCTCTCCTGAGGGATACTTTTGAAAAACGTATCCCTCAGTAGAGGTGAAACATATACATCATGCCTATACGAACTCTCTCTCGAGACTGAGAGTTTCCAGCCCTGTGATTGGCTTATCAGCAGCCAATCAGGATGCACGGTTGACGTGAATCCAGTATAGCGCCCCCTAACAACTTTACACGAGTACAGTTTGCGACAGATCGTCCTGTGAAGAGAGAAGGTTAAACGAGACAGTATTAACATCAGCAGAAATATACTTCTAAAGCTTAGAAGTAGAACGAACGAACGAACTCACAAAAGTCTGGAATGGAATGGAATATAGAGTTTAGGCCAAAGGCCAAGCACTGGGACCTATGAGGTCAATCAGCGCTGGAAAGGAAAAGTGAAAGTAGGTAGGTTTGAAAAGTGTAACAGAAGGAAAACCTCGCAGTTGCACTATGAAATAATTGGTACGAGAGGGTGGGTAGGAAGATGGAAGAAAGATATGAATGGGTGTATGAAAGGGGTAGCAGCTGGGGGACGAGGGGACACTGCAAGAAAAAGAAAAAAAAAAAACTTCAGTAATGCCTACAACGTACCCCGTGAGGTGCACTGAAAGTGATACCTCCCTACGGGGCACGAGAGTGAGGAGAGGTGTACTGGAAGGTCACACATAGGCTGAAGTCATTCCAGAACCAAACTGTACAATCAGCCGCAGAGGAGGAAGAGCTTTATTCAGTCAACAAACTCCTTCATTGTTTCGCCAGTCGGTTTATTAAATACCTGCCTGAAGGGGGCCGGAGGGGAGGGGGACTGCACGGCCCTGCTTGATTAAAGCCTCTGGCGATCGGAGTAACAGAATTCTACCCAAGGAGGATATTTAATTAACCCGGCTCTTTTAATATCCTCCGGCAGGGAAGAGGCCTCTTGCCTGCTGGAGCCGAGATCTTAATTGCATGGCTGAAGAAAAGGTCTCCGGATCGATTTTAGTTAACCCCTTCAGACTTCAGAAGGTACTGCAGCACCTATTTCGAAAGGACAACAGGCAAGTATTCCTTGGGTGTCTTCCGTGGATGTCAATGTCGTTAATGATATTTGGAAAGCTATTATTACCATTTTATTATCAACTCGCTATCCATACTAGTTATAATTAATAAAAAAGATCATATTCTGTACACAATGAACTTTTCACAAAAGAAACATCGAACAAAATACCTACATGGCCATGGTTGTGCGTTGCTTAAACCTCTCTAAACTTATGAGAATCGGTATTAAAAAAAAAAAAAAAAAAAAAAAAAAAAAAAAAAAAAACTAGAGGGAACTAAATTCAATAGTTGTCCTGTAATTGTTTTTTTTTTTTTTTTTTTTTTTTTTTTAAGGCTTATGATACGGAAAACAATCTTAGGCACCTCGACTCGATGTAAGGAAGAGAATTAATTTTATTATTTAAGTGTAAACAGACGTTCAACAAGCTCTGACGTGCAGTACTAATGTTTCAAATAAGACTGATCTCTAGAGTTTCATACGAGAGAGAGAGAGAGAGAGAGAGAGAGAGAGAGAGAGAGAGAGAGGCCCTTTCACACTATGCGATTCTTGTCGGACCAAGATACGATTGCAGTGCCGGATCTAAATGCGACACAAAATTGCGCAAATCGTACATATGTTCGACTGCCGTACAAAGTGATCCAATTTTTGACGCGCTTGCAGTCTGCTCTCAGCCTGTAGTGGTGACTAGACGGACAGGAGGAGAAAATTATTGTCTTTATTTATTACATTTTAGAAAAAGAAGAGAAAACCTAGAATTCACTGGGTACACCCTTTGATACACAGGCTTTGTATGGCGCATTTGCCACATTTTCGAGGAGCTGAAGAGAGATAATGATAAAATTTTTGCTACTACTTCAGAATCTCTTACACAACCTTTGTTTGAGGAACTCTTGTCACGTCTGCATGACCAGTTGCTAAAAGAAATACGACATTCAGAGATGATATTTCGCCAGCACAACAACTGGCAGTTACCATCAGGTAAGAAGAAATAATATGCACCTTCCTTGTAAATTTGCTTTTTTTCCATATAGAAATTAAAAAGGAGAAATGAAAATAACTAGTGTTAGCTGAAACATCTCTATTTATCAAAAGTATAAAATGATATATCTATATAAAAAAAACTAAATCTTTTACTTTGATATAAAAATCCATATCTCTCTCTGTATCGTAAATTAATGTAAATAAAACGTAAGTGTTAACAATAAAAACTTCTCAAAAAATCATATATATCGAAATCAAAAGCTTTTAGTCCTCTTTTATATCAATAATCTGCCGATAACCTTCTAATAATTTCAGTATCAAAACGTATATGTAACCTTAATGAAAAAAAAAACAGCAAATCATTTAGTAAATCATTTCTCAGTAGTTTTATACTTAAGCCATCCATACCTGTAGTTCTTTCTTATTTACGATAACACTATTGTTATTATTATTATTGTATGGTGTTTTTTCGTTTCATGGAACCAGTGGTTATTCAATAACGGGAATAACACTATTTATCCCTCAAATGTTTTCAATACCCAATGCACCCGATCACCAGAAGCAGTGGAAGTCTACTGCTGTCGCACTTATATGCAGGAAAAAATCGAATAGTGTGAAGACAGTATTGAAGGCAATGGCCAACTGCAATCGCGTCTGCGTGCAGCACCAGACATGGCGAATGGGGCCTGTCGGCTGTAATGCGATGCCGGACCGACATAGTGTGAAAAGGTGCATTAGAGATAATAGTCGACTGCTAGTCGCATTGTAGGTCCGACATCGTGTCGCATTTACGTACGACATAGTGTGAAAGGGCCCTAACACGTAATCAGTGATCCTTTCTTCATACACACACACACAACACACACACACACACACACACACCACGAATGCAAGAATACAAAAACTTTTAAGTTCTCAAAACAAGAAACTTCAATAATGGTAAAAGTGCCGTTAAAAGTACATAGCCATTTCATCAGGCATTTATATTTATTTCTCGTTGTTTTATGTATGCAGAACTATATTTATTCTGTATAAAATGTAATTTTGGTTAATATTTTGTGGATCTGGAACGGATTAATTGGATTTACTTTATTCCCCATGGGAATTTTTGTTTCTGTTTTCGTACGATTCGAGGTTCAATTGAATATATATACACAGACACACCATTATATATATATATATATATATATATATATATTATATATATATATATATATATATATATATATATATATATATATAATAGTGCGTGTGTGTGTACCTGGACAGTCTGATAATGGCAAATGAAGACAAATTCATAATACCTCTGATATATTTTATGGCTTAGTAACTCCGTTGCTCCTCTGTCTCTTTCCTAAACCCTTCTCTTATTCTACCAATGGGAAGGTAATCTGTATTCGATTTCCTTCCTGAACTCATTTACAACGTAAAACCACCGCTGAGAGACCACCTCCTCTCCTGTTGTTCAAGTGGCTCTTCATACAAGCGAATCAACCCGTTCTAGTTTTGAATTAATATGTTTACTCTGAACTTAACCTTCATTTAAATAAACTTTGTACATTTTCCTAGTAAAGATGTTTATTTGTCCTTGCGTTTTTTGTGGGGCTCTGGACAGGGGTTGGAAAGATGTTTTCCGTTGCCGATTTCTTTAAAAGAATATCGAGCTCTTACGGTTGATTTGTACAGTCTTTGTGATGTTCTGTTGACAAGATGGTCACTGGGTTGCTTTGATGGATTGGAAACTCTAGCGGGGTAAGAATTTAACTTCCATTGTGCAAAATCGTTATTTATAAAATGTCCCTGGATATTGGAAAGCCGTGGTAATGAATGCAGAAAATCAATGGAATATCTAATATCTGGCTGTGTACACATGCAAATTCCCTTCAGCACTTAGTTATTTGATGGCTAATGATTTTGGTGTAAATGATGATCGTTCTTCTGACAGAATATGGATAACAAGATATATAAGTGGTTATGCAAACAAATTTCTCTCTCTCTCTCTCTCTCTCTCTCTCTCTCTCTCTCTCTCTCTCTCTCTCTATGGGGGGATATATATATATATATATATATATATATATATATATATATATATATGATATATATATGATATGTATATATATATATATATATATATATATATATATACATATATATATAGATATATATATATATATATATATATATATATATATATCTATATATATATATATATATATATATAGATATATATATATATATATATATATATATATATATATATATATATATATATATATATATATACATATATGATATGTGGAAAACCAGCCGTCAATTCACGTACTTTCTCAGAGTTAAAATGCCAACACCATGCAAAAATCAGTACATTCAGCCTCCAGTTTCATTACTGAAACATTTTTGGATATATATATAATATATATATATATTTATTTTTACAGCAGCGGTGTATTTTGGCGGCTTCCATATATCGAGTCCTGAGGGTCAAAAACACGTTATTCAAAATCGGATACAAAATGTTGGATTTACACGACAACGGTATTTATTCTTTGAAAGATTAGTATGTAGCAATATTTACTACTTTGAAAGATTATGTAGCAACATTTACACTTTGAAAGATATAAAACAAACTAGTGTGTGGCGAAGTGTGTTCCTTTTTAAGGGCATTCACATCCTAAGATATGGTTGGTCGTGCAGAGAGAGAGAGAGAGAGAGAGAGAGAGAGAGAGAGAGAGAGAGAGAGAGAGAGAGAGAGAGAGAAAGTAGATTATCATTATTTAACACTGAGGTGGTATTAAGGTTTTATAAATTTTGACGATACAGGGGACCGTCCAGTGAATGGCAGGGTATGCATTTTCTCATTATTTAAACTGATTAATCGACCTATCCTTATCTGGGAACAAAATACATTTTTTAATGATGAATACGCAGCTAAAAGTCGCAGTCCTTTATATAAACAAATGTTTTAAAAGGAATTCTCTTACTTTTTGTGTTCATTTCACCAAGATAATGCGTAATAAATAATTATATGTTATATGGCAAAATTGCCTATGGACGCTTGTTGGATCTAGACTACATCGAAATAAAAAATTCCTTCATTGCACACTTGTGCTTGTACACATCGAAGGGACATCAACGAAGATATTTTATATCTTCGTTGTATATCTCACGTGGAAGTCTTTGTCTTCAGTCTTAAAAATAAAACTCTCGTCTTTAAATCTTGAATCCAATAAGTAAAACATTTGCAATGTTGACAGTAATGTCTCAGAAAAAAGACAGTTACTATTATTCATGTAACGTGCATATTCGTAGAGGACAAGGCAAGAAAACCACTATTAATGAAGAAAATGTTGGCAAGAAAGAGCACATGTGGATAGATAACAGATAGACTCCGATGAAGTACTCTTTTACGATAAACAAATGGAATATATATATATATATATATATATATATATATATATATAATATATATATATATATATATATATATATATACAACACCTAGATTCCGATGAAGTACTTTTTTAAGAGAAACAAATGGAATATACATATAAATATAAATAAATATATATATATATATATATATATATATATATATATAGATATATGATATATATATATATATATATTATATAGATATAGTAATATATATAATATATATATAATATACATATATATATATATATATATATAGAATATATATGATATATAGTAGATAGTTTATATATATATACTATATATATAGATATATATATATATATATATATATATACATATATATATCAATAGACTATATATATATATATAGCTATATATATATATACATATATATATATATATATCATATATATAGATAGATAGATATAATATATAGATATATATATATGTATACATATATAGATATATATATATATATATATATATAATATATATGATGTATATAGATATATAGTATATATATATATACATACATATATATATATATATATATATATATATATATATATATATATATTATATATATATATTATATATATATATATATATAACACCTAGATTCGATGAAGTACTCTTTTTAAGAGAAACAAATGGAATATACAAATATAAATATAAAGATATATATATATATATATATATATATATATATATATATATATATATATATATAATATATATAAAATACGGAATGAAGACCCACCCAATAAATCTCTATTAAATCGACAAATTCATGGCATGAATTCACCGCAGACCGAACCATTTTGTGCTATCGAGAATTCCAGGTCGATTTCGCGATCGTCGGGAATATCGTTTTATGTCTTTATGGTCCCACCATTCAGGTCAACTGCCGCAATTTCTGGACAATCCACATTTCCTGGTCTCTCGTCTCTTTCGTCTGCTATGGCCGGGAATTACGATTGTCCTTTTTTTCTTTTTCTTTTTTCAGTATTTGTTTCTGAATATCTGGTCTTTTACGATTTGACGTTTCTAACGAATGTCTTTAAAGATTATTTTTGTATTTTCTTAATATTTGTTTCTGAATATTTGGTCTTTTGCAATTTGACCTTTCAAATGAATGTCTTAAAAATTAGATTTATTATATTTTTCATTTATTCATCGGTCATTGCTAAATCTCATGTCTGATGAACCTTCTCTGACTTTGGGTGGATAGTGGCGGTTACACAGAAGCCTCTAGACACAGATTTGCCATTTACTGTCCTACAAATAGTTCCACTCTTATCTTAACTCCTCGACATACTCTCATTCTCACTCCTTAGCCTACCTCTCTTCTTTTACCATAAATCTAATACTTCTTTCTTTTGGTTAAACAGATTATTCCCGTTCCCTTTACTTGACTAAGCCATCGTAATATTCTATATACTCTGATGTTTCTGTTCTCCCTTTCAACTCTCCTTCATCTGTTGCGTGAAAGGAACTCTTTTTTTCCTAAAGGTGAAATGGATATCCTTAAGATATTATATTTATTACACTTAGAAATACTAAGAATGATGATGGTGGTGGTTATCATTTCTAGTGTTATTACTATAATTTGTCGTTGTTTATACGAATGATAGCCGTCACGAAAAAACAAATTATCTAGGTTATTGCCGAAGCATTTGAAAAATTCCCATTTTTTTTAACATGGTTAATGTTAACTGCAGCACCTTTGATATTGATTCTATGGTTTATATAGGCAGTAAAAATAAAATAAAGAAGCCAAAACTTAAAAACTAAATAGTAAATAAAAGGTAAAAAATAATTGATTGTTTTAACACATCTACAGCAATTGAGATGCCATGCAAGGGAAAACTTGCTCGAAAAAAAAT
This sequence comes from Macrobrachium nipponense, assembly GCF_015104395.2. Lineage (NCBI taxonomy): Eukaryota > Metazoa > Arthropoda > Malacostraca > Decapoda > Palaemonidae > Macrobrachium > Macrobrachium nipponense. The sequence goes on from NC_087207.1 coordinate 9,609,694, forward strand.
AAGTAAATAAAATAATAATAATAATAATAATAATAATAATTAATAATAATAATAATAATAATAATAATAATAATAATGAACCAAACAAACTTCTTTCAGTTTTCTTCTGAAGATTGAAAAAGAAAACCACAAAATTACTGTGTATAACGTGTTTACTTATAAAATAAAATGTAAGTATTTATAAGTAAACACTTAACTTAACACGTAATTTTGTGGGTTTCTTTTCAATAATAATAATAATAATACTCAAAAATATAAACTGGAATACTCGCTTTAGGCAAACCTCAAGGCCGCTGATGGAAAAACAATAAACTCAGCAGTGCTCGAATCCAAACTTAGCGGTGCACCTTTTGTGGGAGTTGACTCTGCGGAAAAGTTCAGAGAGAGAGAGAGAGAGAGAGAGAGAGAGAGAGAGAGAGAGAGAGACTTGTTTAATCTGATTCGACATTCTCGTTATTCATATCTCTAATGCTAGAGTGTTCTTAGTGCTAGTATATTTTTTTAATAGAATTTCATGAAGAGCTTCCTAAATGTCCAGTGAAAGATTGTGTTAGATTCTGTTATATGATGAACTCTTACTGTCTCTCTTGGCAGCATAACCCATGCTGATGATATTATTACCCAAGGCGAAGCTGTTGAATTTATATACGAAGAGGATTATGATTATATAGCTATGCGTGTGTGTATGTGTGTGTGTGTGTGTGTTGGAAAGAACTTTGCAATTACAACGGCAGTCATATTAAGAGTATGAGTGTCAGCAAGTCACTGATACGAATTAGATGACAAGCGCAAACATGCAACGTCGGGAGTGAAGTAAAACTATAATGGTGGAATATAGAAACGTACGAACATAAGAGAGAGAGAGAGAGATAGAGAGAGACTACAGCATGTTTGATATAAGTGGCATCACGCCAAGAGAGAGAGAGAGAGAGAGAGAGAGAGAGAGAGAGAGAGAGAGAGGGTAGCCCAAAGCAGAATCTTTACAGACACAAGCAAGAGCCTTAATTATCCACTACAGGTAGGAGGAATGAAGAAAGAGGAGCAACTGAGGGGAGCGAATTCCTGACGAGGGGAAATGAAGGAGAGGGACAGCACAGAGCACCATTGTTTCCCCCACAGCCACGAGGGTTCCAATGAGGACCTGAAAGATTCCTCGTGGGCGCTCCCCAAGGAGAGCTTTTATAAGGCGGAGGGCGAGGGGCGTGGTGCTAGGAATTCATGGATAGGGATTTTAAGACAATCCCAAAGAGGAGTCGAGTACATTAGTTACCTCATTGCATCACTGAACCGTCATCGGGAGGCTTCGATAATGTTCTTGGTAAAATCAATTTTATTTTGTAATTGTGTTTTGTTAATGAAATGTAACTGAAGATATGGTATCATCTGTCTATCTATCTATTTATAAATATAATGCGCACCTGTCTTCATTTGTATTTTACATATATTTCTCCATCTTATCTTTTGATACTATGACACTCATTTGAAACAAGTGCCTTTATTTCCTAAAACCAACGTAAGGAGTATGGATTTGCACACAAAATATACCAATGGGCATGAGATACACACATTCACACACACACACGGACTCGTTCAGGCTACTGAAAATAATGCAAAAGATAATGGAATATAATATTCTACCGGGAAACTTTGCTACGACGGGATCTTACAAGCACATTGCTTTTAGTTATAGTTACCAATTGTTTGCCTGAGTTAAGATAACCACTAAACTAACAGAAGGCGGGAATTTTCTGTGCAAGTGCATCATCTAATCATCTAACCATTTTCACATCCCGAACATTTATATCCTGGTTTAACCAGACCACTAAGCTGATTAACAGCTGATTACGCGGCTAGGAACCACTTGGTCATTTAGCAACGGGACCTACAGCTGATTATGTGACCACATTACATCGATAAATGAATTTCTAATCACCATAAATTCCTCTGTTTCCCCGTTGGCGGCAGTCGGGAGCGAACTCGGGCTACCAGATTGATACGCGAGGACGCAACCGACTCGTCCATTGAGGAACTTAGGGACGGAAGAAATTCGATCAGCATTCTGCGCCTCAAGGAAGTTTCGAGCACTGGCAGGAAGTTCAGCTGCTTGTCTAGTCAGCCCTTCTTCCATAAAAGCTTTAAACCCTTCATCACACCCTCGGTTCACGATCCGGAAAAGGACAGATTTTCCCCTCCATAAATAAACCCCTTCTCTTTTTTGTCCCCTGCTGCCGACCACAATGTCTTCGATTTTTCCCTTAAAAGGAAAATGGAAGCCTTCAAAACAAAAACAAAAAACGAATGGGAGGTAGAAGAAGGTTCCTCCCAGTCTGCGCTGTAAAGAGAATACGTATTTTTAACCTGACATCACAGAAAAAATGAGGTTTATAAACAGGAAAGAATATATAAGTCGTCAACGAAATTGAGTTTGGTGTTGTATTTATTTCTGCTCCAAATATGTTTCTTCAGATATTTACCGGCAGATAGAGTCTTTGTATATTATTGCAAAGTGGATTGAAGACTTGCTTAATAATAATAATAATAATAATAATAATAATAATAATAATAATAATAATACTAATAATAATAATAATAATAATAATAATAAAATAACAATAATAATAATATAATAATAGTAATAATAATAATAATAATAAGTTAAGGCAATCTAAAACTACAGGATAATCAAGCATGAAAAGATGAAATATTACAAAAAGATCCTATTACAGATATGATGATATAATTATTAAGGATAAAAAAAAAGACAAGAAGTATAAATATAATGAAATACTCATGAAAATTTCTAAAAAAACATATATTTTTCGGGTAAAATCACCTCTCACGAGGCAAAAAAAAATCTGTGGCTCCAAATATTTTTTTCCCCTCTTTTTAGTGGGCGGAATATCAAGAACTGTCATTTGTGGTGCCGTACACGCCCTTGTGTTTGACAACACTTCCGGGGGCGGCTGGGCAGGTAAGGTATGGGCGGCGTGAAAATGACCTGACGTTATTCGATAATAGTTTTCCACCTGAATTTCGTTCTGAAGAGGATCGCGTATTTACCCATTATCTTTTATGGCATTTTATTCATTGTTTATAAATGTATGTGATATATTATATATATATATATATATATATATATATAGATATATATATATATATATATATATATATATATATATATATATATATATTTTTTTTTACTATACGGACAGATACAATTAGCTTTCAAGTGAAGGATTCTTCTTTGATATTTCTAAATATGTGACAACGGGTTGACGATAAAACTTATTTCATTTGTCCCGTCTAACAAAAACATATTATTTCATTTATACACAATTAGATATTACATTTTGGTAAATTTATATTTGTGTGTATATATATATATATATATATATATATATATATATATATATATACATACATATGTATATACAATATAGACATACATTATTATTATTATATTAATAGTAGTTGTAGTAGTAGCAGTAGTAGTAGTAATCTCAGCGTAGAAACATCGATAAAAGTTCTTTACATTCTCCACTATTTTTCATTTTCAATCTCCATTTTCCTAGGCCAAAGCATACAAATTTATTTCTTCTCTTTTGAATAATGAAAATGTGCCCATTTAATCTTTAGGCAGCTGAAGTTTATAAGGTAACGTACTGACTTATTATTATTATTTTTTTTTTTTTTTTTTCTTTTGGCTCTATCACAGTCCTCCAATTCGACTGGGTGGTATTTATAGTGTGGGGTTCCGGATTGCATACTGCCTCCTTAGGAGTCCATCACTTTTCTTACTATGTGCGCCGTTTCTAGGATCACACTCTTCTGCATGAGTCTTGGAGCTACTTCAGCCTCTAGTTTTTCTAGATTCCTTTTCAGGGATCTTGGGATCGTGCCTGTGCTCCTATATTATGGGTCCGATTTCCACTGGCATATCCCATATCCTTCTTATTTCTATTTTCAGATCTTGACACTTATCCATCCATTTTTTCCTTCTTCTGGCTCTTCAACTCTGGTGTCCCATGGTATTGCGACATCAATGAGTGATACTTTCTTCTTGACTTTGTCAATCAACTTCACGTCTGGTCTATTTGCACGTATCACCCTATACGTTCTGATACCAAGGTCCCAGAGGATCTTTGCCTGATCGTTTTCTATCACTCCCTCAGGTTGGTGCTCGTACCACTTATTACTGCAAGGTAGCTGATGTTTCTTGCACAGGCTCCAGTGGAGGGCTTTTGCCACTGAATCATGCCTCTTTTTGTACTGGTTCTGTGCAAGTGCTGGGCATTCGCTTGCTATGTGTTTTATGGTTTCATTTTTCGTATTGCACTTCCTACATATGGGAGAGATGTTATTTCCGTCTATCGTTCTTTGAACATATCTGGTTCTTAGGGCTTGATCTTGTGCCGCTGTTATCATTCCTTCAGTTTCCTTCTTTAGCTCTCCCCTCTGTAGCCATTGCCATGTGTCATCACTGGCTAGTTCTTTAGTCTGTCTCATGTATTGTCTGTGCATTGGCATGTTGTGCCAGTCCTCTGTTCTGTCTGTCATTCTCCTGTCTCTATATATTTCTGGGTCTTTGTCTACTTTTATTAGTCGTTCTTCCCTTGCACTCTTTACCCACTCGTCTTCACTGGTTTTCAGATATTGCCCCAGTGCTCTGTTCTCGATGTTGACGCAGTCCTCTATACTTAGTAGTCCTCTCCCTCCTTCCTTTCGTGTTATGTATAGTCTGTCCGTATTTGCTCTTGAATGTAGTGCTTTGTGTATTGTCATATGTTTCCTGGTTTTCTGATCTATGCTGCGGAGTTCTGCCTTCGTCCATTCCACTATTCCTGTGCTGTATCTGATTACTGGCACTGCCCATGTGTTTATGGCTTTTATCATATTTCCAGCATTGAGTTTTGACTTGAGTATCGCCTTGAGTCTCTGCATATATTCTTTCCTGATCGTGTCCTTCATCTCTTGGTGTTTTATATCCCCTCCTTCCATTATTCCCAGGTAATTGTATCCTGTCTCATCTATGTGTTTCATATTGCTCCCATCTGGTAGCTTTATCCCTTCAGTTCTCGTTACTTTGCCTTTTTGTATGTTGACTAAGGCGCATTTTTCTATTCCAAACTCCATCCTGATGTCCCCAGATATGTTCTTTACAGTCTGGATTGCGGTATCTATTTCCTTGATGCTCTTACCATACAGCTTGATGTCGTCCATGAACATCAGATGGTTGATTCTGTTGCCTCTTTTCTTGAGTTGGTACCCAGCATTCATCTTCTGTAGTACTTTTGTCATGGGAATCATGGCTACTACGAAGAGTAGTGGGGACAGTGAGTCGCCCTGGAAGATCCCTATCCTGATATTAACCTCTGCTAGTCTTATTCAAGAACTTGTAAGTATTGTATTCCAGTTGCACATTGTATTTTTGAGGAAGCTGATGGTGTTTTCCTCTGCCCCATATATTTTCAAAGGCATTCTATTAGCCATGTGTGTGGTATCATGTCGAGGCTTTCTTATAGTCTATCCATGCCATGCTTAGGTTGGTTTTCCTTCTTCTACTGTTCTTCATTACCATTTTGTCTATCAGGAGCTGGTCTTTTGTGCCCCTACACTTCCTTCTGCAGCCTTTTCTTGTGGTTGGTGGGGGATGGTGTTTGTCTCCTCTAGGTAATTGTATAGACTTTCACTGATGATACCTGTAGTTAACTTCCACATTATTGGTAGGCAGGGTGATAGGCCTGTAGTTACTGGCGATATTTCCCTTACTCTTGTCTTTTTGTACTAAGGATGTTTCTTCCTGTGGTCATCCTTTGGGTGCATGGTGATTTGAGATACAATGCTGGAGTTGTTCTGCTATTCTTGGGTGTAGGGCCTTGAAGTTTTTGAGCCAGTATCCATGGACTTCATCGGGACCTGGGGCTTTCCAGTTTGTCATTTTCTTAAGTTGGTGTCTGACTGTGTCTGTCGTGATCTCTGTGAACTCCCTGTTTCTTCTTTCTTGACTTCCTGGAGCCATGTTGCATGTTTGTTGTGTGATACCAGATTGCTCTATATGTTTTCCCAGAGTCTCTTACTTGGTTCGGCTTCAGGATTTCTGGGTGGTTGTCTTCCCCTCTTAGTTTGGCTGTATAGTCTTTTTCTGGTTGGTTCCGCATAGTTTGTTCTGTTGGTATACCCTTATTTTTCCTTGTTCATGTACCGTTGGATCTTATGTGCTTTGGCCTTAAGCCTCTCGTTTTTACATATTCAATTGTGGTGTTTAGTCCCCTCTCTTGTACTTTGTATTTCTCGTTGAGTTCCTCCCTTGTTTTCTTGCTTCTTAGCCTTTTTCTGCCATCTCTTTCAGTTTACAGAAGTCAGACATTATTATTATTATTATTATTATTATTATTATTATTATTATTATTATTATTATTATTATTATTATTATTATTATATTCCTATAATTATTATTATTGTTTGGGAAAAACTCTATCGCGATAGTATAGTATATAAAGTTCTAAAAGGTTCACAATAATAAAAAATGTTGTGATTTCGTGTATAATTTAAAAACCCTTTACAAAGCTTTCGAACACTTCCCTGGGTTCATCTTCAGTCAAAAAACAAAATAAATAAAATAAAAAAAATAGAAGGGAAGGGTTCAAAAGCTTTGTAAAGGGTTTTTAATTATACACGAACTCGCAACATTTTTTTATTAATGTGTGTAAGTAATTGAAAGAAACATTCAGTACAATTTATGAACATTTATGTATAATATGTATTGCAATCTTCAACTTTCATATTCATTTATATACCTCCCTATGTATTTAATGCATTAATTAATTCTTATATCGTCATGTACGATATGTAATGACTGAATCTCGCCCGTCTGGCAGTCATGTTTCACCAGTACGGCACCGCTCTGTTTCCTTGCTTGCATATTGTTTGGCACCTCTGTGATTTTGTGTACTTCATTAGACATTAGTTTAAGTATATCTTAGTTTTACCAGACACTGAGCTGATTAACAGCTCTCCTAGGGCTGGCCCGAAGGATTAGATATTTTTACGTGACTAGGAACCAATTGGTTACCTAGCAACGGGACCTACAGCTTATTGTGGGATCCGAACCACACTGTATCGAGAAATGAATTTCTATCACCAGAAATAAATTCCTCTGATTCCGCGTTGGCCGAATCGGGATTCGAGCTTCGGACCACCGGATTGGCAGCCAAGCGCGAAAACCACTCGTCCAGCGAGGAACTTCATTAGACATTAAGAGCCTACTTTTAGCATTTCGGTGTTTCCTTCATCCCCAACCTTTAGTGATAAGGATAACACATCGAACACACACACATGGCGCAGTGAACTGAAGTGTCAGTGAAGTTTGCCGCCTTTTGCCCTGCATCTTATCTGGATTTATTGTGCTGCAAGTGTATGGTGATCAGTGGTTAATGAGTGAAGTGTTGTGGTAAGTGTCTTGCCGTTCAAGTGCCTTATATAATGCATTTCACGTAATTTTTGGTGACATGCAAAACCCTATCTGCTGCCCTCACTGAGAGCGGATACCCATACATTCGGTTCCCCCCTCCATTGCTTCCGAGTTACTGACTGTCCATCCGTCTCCATGCAGAGGAGACATGCACATACATATGCACACTCACTCGCTGATCTAATAACTCTTATTCAAACCGTAATTTTATCAAAGGAGGAATTAATACGTTTCATTCATTGCACATTACATGTAATGGATGAGTTAGAAGATTTCCTAGGCCAACCAAAAGCCACCACTGACCAAGGACTCCTAAATGCCAGTAGTGTAGGAGCGTATGCACACAGTGGTAACACCGTGGGAGAGGAGATCGACAGGACGACACCCCCGTCCTCCCCCTATCCACCACTCCTTCGCCCTCACAACTAGCCCGTCCCCTCCACCCAACCAGCTGCGACAGATTTCCTTCAACTTATCAAGTTTTAAGAAGAATCTCACTGGTATGAAGAAGAGAAAAGACAACGTGAAGAAGAAGAAAGAAGAGAACAAAGAAGACATGAAGATGAAGAAAGAAGACGTGAAGAAGAAGACAGAGGGGTGCAAGAGGAATTACGCAGAAGAAAGGAAAACATGCCCAGAGATGAGGAAAATGCAAGATTTACTGCCCTTATCCAGGTGCTCTCATCTGCCCAACCCTTCCACTCAGAAAACCCCATACCAGATACAGAGATGGGTACCTCTTCCTCCAGTCAACCTTCTCTTCCCCAACCACAAAAAGCGACTGCACAAACGCCGCCCCCGCTTAAGGCTGATGCAATATTCCACATGTTTAGAGAATGGAGACGCCGGTGGGATGATTATGCCATTTTGGTGGATCTTTTCAAGCTTCCTAGGGAGAAACAGATGATCCACTTGCGGATGTGCCTAGCCCTTGAAACTCAACGCATGTTGGAACACACCTTGCAGATCTCCCTTCCACAGACAAGTCTGTAGACAAAGTGTTGGATGCCCTGCAGTCTCACATAAGGGGTCTACACAACGAAGTTCTTCGCCATAGGGAATTGCTTAGTTGCAAGCAGATGGAAGCAGAATCTTTTGCTGACTTCTACGTATGGCTTTGATGCATCGCAGAGGAAGTCGACTTGTGCCCGGGGAACGCAGCTGCATGTGAGGAGACCCAGTTGAAAATTATAATTTTAATGGGCATCCAAGATGCAGAGTTAGTGCAGAAAATACTCTCCTTGGACGCTGCCTCCTCATTACAAGATGTCGTTACGACCTGCCGGTCATATGAAGCAGCTAAGGATGCAACTTCTGCCATACGTGCCCCACCTAACCAGTTGCGCGCTGTTTCTGCCTACAAAAAGGGTAAGAAGAAAAGGACAAGTGAAACCTTACCTTCAAAACCGACTTTGGCACCAGCTGCTTTATGCCAGTCCTGTGCTCGACAGCATGGCCCTAATGAGTGCCTTGCTATTAACAGCACCTGCAAAAGCTGTGCCTGTCTTGGTCACTGGTCCAGGACAATTAAATGCCGTGCCAGCAAAGCCCAGTGCCGCCTTTGCCACCGCATTGGACACTTTAATAAGTGTTGCAGAGAGAAGAAGAGAAACCACCAGAATGGATCGCCAAGCAACACTACCACCCACTACAGCAAGACCCAAGATGGACGTCAGAACAGCTGCTGTCATCTAGGATACCCTTCTTCCACAGCACCGAAGACACCCCAACCCATCTGTGTTTTTCTGTCATATGGCGACATAAACTCTCGCCTACAGATGTTACCAGGCACAGGTGCTGATGTCACCGTTATTGGCCAGCGACACCTAGAGAGTTTAGGCATCCCCAGGAGTAGCCTTCAACCTCCTCCGCCGACTACGTTTACTACGGATGGATCCAAAATGGCGCCTGCTCTTGGTATGTTCCAGGCTACTCTCACCTTAGGCAAGCAGTCTTGTTCCGCTAGCATTCATGTCCATGAGAATGTTCAGACTCCACTTCTGTCCTATGCACATTGTCAAGAGTTGGCCATAATATCTCCAGATTTTCCTAAGCCCATTGCTGAAGTTAGACATATCAATAGATGCAAGGAGCTACCTATTTCAGCCACCACGTCGCCTTCGGCTGCCAAGGAATATTTCCTCCGGGAATTTTCAGATGTGTTGGTTACCAAAGAAGACTTGAAGTCAGCACCTCTCAAGCGCATGGTTGGTTCTCCCATGAGCATTCATCTCAAGGATGGTGCTGTGCCCTTCACCATTCACACCCCAGGACAGATTCCCCTCGCCTTCAGGGACCAGGTCAAGGAAGAGCTTGACGCTATGGTATCCCAGGGAATAATTAAGCCCGCCAGAGATGACCCTTAAGAATGGTGTCACCCTCTCATTCTCATTGCCAAGAACATCACAGGGGTACGCATCACCGTCAACCTCTCCAAACTGAATAAACAAATTTCCTGCCCAGCCCACACTTCACCCACAACCTTCAAAGCTATTCGTATTGTGGACCCAAAGGCTCGGTTTTTCACTACAGCTGATGTCCTCTGCGGGTACTGGCAAATGGAACTTGCCAAAGAGGATCAGTATTTGACTACCTTTATTACGCCGTATGGTCGGTTCAAACACTGCAGAGGACCGATGGGCTTTGCAGCTACTGGAGATGCATTCTGTCTGCGAGGCAACATGGCCCTTCAAGAAATCAAGAACTTCGTGAAAGTCATCGATGACATCCTTCTCCATGACGAGGATTACCAGTCACACCTCTTCCGTATCCACGAGATGCTCACCAGGTGCTGCAAGTTTGGGATTACCCTCAACAAAGACAAGTTTGTGGTTGCCGCACCTACTGACAAGTTCTGTGGATACACGCTCTCAGGAGAGGGCATTCCGGCTGATCAAGAAAAAGTCAGTGCCATCAAGGATTTCCCGACTCCAACTAACCTGACTGACCTCAGATCATTCATGGGCAGAGTTCACCCCTGACATTGCCGCTACTGCCCAGCCTCTACACCCTCTGATGAGCCCCAAGAGAACATTTGTTTGGACCCCTGATCATGATGAGGCTTTTCAACGCATCAAGTTAGCACTCCTCCGTCCATTTGTTCTCGCTGTCTTCGACCCAGAACTGCCTGTTGTCCTCCAGACAGATGCCTCACGCCTTAATGGTATTGGATATGCCCTTCTGCAGGACCATGGTAGTGAACGCCTGCGTTTAGTTCAGTGTGGCTCTCAATTCCTTACAGACGCAGAGACACGATATGCCACTATTGAGCTCGAGATGCTGGCCGTGGTTTGGGCAATGTCAAAATGCAGGTTGTATCTCGCCGGCCTACAGAATTTTACTCTGATGACGGATCACCACCCCCTCATACCTATCCTGAATTATAACTCGCTGGACGCCATTGAGAATCCTCGCCTCCAGCGTTTGAAGGAGAAAATTTCGCCATATTTGTTGACAGCTGTGTGGCGCACTGGCAAGTCTCTGAACATTCCTGATGCTTTGTCTCGAGCCCCAGTTAGCCACCCCACACCAGAGGACGAAATTGTAGGTGCCCCTTCCACAACCCATCTACAAACAGTCATGGCTGTGCATGCTGTCACCTCTTCAGGAAAGTCTCCAGCTCAAGATGCCGACAGGACTCTTCAGGATCTTACTCCCATACTGGAAGATACGGGACGAGCTCTACGCTGATGGTGACCTTGTTTTGTATGGAGCAAGAGTTATAGTCCCTGCCGCCCTCCGCCGCCGCACATTGTGCCGCCTACATGACAGTCATAGGGGCGTGGAAGCTACGAAGCGCCGGGCAAGAAAGGCTGTTTTCTGGCCTGGTATCAACTCAGACATTGCCAACACAATTGGAGCTTGTGAGTCATGCCAGGTATTGCAGCCAACCCAGCAGCAGGAACCATTAATGAACGACGACAACCCCACAAGGCCCTTTGAATCTGTTTCAGCAGACTTCTTTACTTTCGCAGGAAAAGCCTTCCTCGTCATAGTTGACCGACTTTCAGGATGGCCTGTTGTTGTCCCATGCAAAGGTGATACTACTGCCTCTAATATAATCAGGATCTTCTGCCGCTACTTCCGGGAAGTTGGTGTGCCCCTCCGCCTCAGGACTGATGGAGGACCACAGTTCACCAGCAACGAGTTCCGGGACATCATGGAGCGATGGGGAGTTCGACATGTGATAACCTCCCCATAATATCCACAATCGAACAGTCAAGCCGAGGCCGCCGTGAAGTCAATCAAGCATCTCATCCTGACAATGGTACCCTCTGGCAACATTGATTGTGAAGAGTTTGATCGAGGCCTTTTAGAGCTTCGGAATACTCCCAATTTCACAGGACGCTCCCCCACCATTATCCTGTATGGCCGACCTCTTACGCCATGCATCCCTACACACCCAGAGTCCTTTTCAGAGGAGTGGCAGGTCAAGACCAAAGACTGTGACCACCATGCTGCCACCCGTGGTGAGCAGGTTAAGACCCAGTACAATCAGCATGCCCGCCCCCTACCCAGGTTGACTATTGGACAGCATGTACGGATCCAAGACCCTACATCTCGTTGCTGGAACAAGGTCGGGGTAGTCATGAGTTTCGGCAGGTCAAGGGATTGTGAAATTTGTCTCCCTAGTGGTCGTGTCTGGTGGCAAAACCGTCGGTTCCTTCGCCCAGTGCCACCCCCTAATGTGGACCCATCCCCTCATTCCCCTGTGGCCCCTTGCTTGGACCAGAAAAAGCAGTCCTTAGTTGATATTCCCAAATGTCCCCACGTCGTTCTCAAAGGCTCGCAAGAAAGAGTCCGCTCGAAAGAGTACTACGAGCGTGAGGGCGGAGGGAGGTATAGGTAATTGAAAGAAACATTCAGTACAATATATGAACATTTATGTATAATATGTATTGCAATCTTTAACCTTCATATTCATTTATATACCTCCCTATGTATTTAATGCATTTAATTCTCATATGTCATGTACGATATGTTATGACTGAATCTCGCCCATCTGGCAGTCATGTTTCACCAGTATGGCACCGCTCTGTTTCCTTGCTTGCATATTGTTTTGCACCTCTGTGATTTTGTGTACTTCATTAGACATTAAGAACCTACTTTTATTATTTCGGTGTTTCCTTCATCCCCAACCTTTAGTGGAAAGGATAACACATTGAACACACACAATGTGGACCTCATAGAACATTATTATTATTATTATTATTATTATTATTATTATTATTATTATTATCATCATTTGTGTTATACAGAAAAGCGCAAACAGCGTTCAGGCTTATTTAAAATAAAGCTTATCTAAACCTTCAGTAAACGGGGGTTAACAATTTTCTAAATGTATTAAACTTCGTCTTATTAACAAAAAACTTAATTAAATCACTTTATTTGACTTTGTACAAAGAAATAAAGCTATTTTTAATGTCATTAACAATGAAGATGTTTCCGATTAAGGGATATTGAAGGAGGAAAGTACCGAGATTAATATAAGCGAGAAACGACGGGAAAGGAATTCAAGAGAGGGAGAGATATATAGAGAGAGAGTCTCAAATTAAAGGCTTGTGTACTCTACCTATTAGGTTTGAATGGGACAGGTTAGGTTTGGTGATAGGATTGGTTAGGTCTGGCTGAGTTGGGTTAGGTTAGGTGGTTTGGTTGGGTTGGGTGACGGATTTTAGGTTAGGTTGGGTTGTGTTGGGTTAGGGTAGGTTAGATGGGAGGGTGAGTTAGGTTAGGTTGGGTTAGCTTAGGTTAGGTTAGGTGGGAGGTTAGGATAGGTTAGCTTAGGTTAGGTAAGCTTAGCTTATAGGTTAGGTTAGTTTAGTTTAGGTTAGCTTAGCTTATAGGTTAGGTTAGTTTAGTTTAGTTTAGGTTAGCTTAGCTTATAGGTTAAGTTAGTCTAGTTTAGTTTAGGTTAGCTTAGCTTAGCTTATAGATAGTTTAGTTTAGGTTAGGTTAGCTTATAGATTAGGTTAGTTTAGTTTAAGTTAGGTTAGCTTATAGCTTAGGTTAGGTTTTCTCAGTTTTCGATTTTTTCACACTTCACACGCTAACTACCTTTTTTTTTTTTTTTGAGGGCAATTTTAAAGTTAAATGTACAATTGGAAAGAAATGCGAATAGTTTGTTGGGGTTAGATTTTTTTTTGTTTAGGTTGAAGAGGAACCCGTGATAACAAAATAAAAAAAAATGGGGGGTGGGGGAAATTCCGCCTCACTCCATAAAAAAAAAAAAAATGGAAAAACTGTTTCCAACGTTTTTTTCCTATGCTTACTGATCACAAACCCATTTGTGATATGTTTAAAAAGAGAACTTTTACCAATAACATAAAATTCAATAGATGGTTCATTAGCGTATTAGAGTTTGCTCCAGAATTCTGATATATTCCAAGGAAATTTAACACTTTGGCAGATGTCTTATCCAGATCTCCAGAAGAAACAGAAAAAGGCATTACAACTAATACCTTTTGTTTTAGTTGTCAAATTGTAGATTCAGATTTAGAACGAGTGAAATACAAGAAAAGGATGCAGAAATCAGACAAATAGTAGGACAGCTATTACTTGATAAATCCTTAAAACCTTATTTTCAGTTAATAAATGGTTTGTTGTATAAAATACCGACAGAGAAAAATGGTTGTTCTCGACTATATGTCCCAAAAACACTAACCAAAGAAGTTTTAGAACCACACTCATATAAGCTGGCAGGACATCCAGGAATTTAAAAGACAATCAGTATCATAAACAGAAATTATTTTTGGCCACATTATAGTGAAGATACGATGGACTTTGTACAAAATTATGTAGTTTGCAGTCAACATAAAGGTAACGTGAATTGAATCCATTTCAAGTAGTAATTATAGGTTTTGTGGGTCCATTTCCAACAACTATTAAAGGAAATAAACAAATATTAGTCTTCTTTGACTATCTAACCGGATATGTAGAAATAGTACCTGTACGAAACAGAGATGCAGCTACAGTAGCCGAAGCTTTTGAATCTGGAATTATCAACAGACATTCATGTCCAGGAGTTCTTCTTTCTAATAATGCTGCTGAATTTACTAGTGATCTTTTAAAGGAAGTATGTGAATTTTATGAAATAAATAAGTGTCAAATAACCGCTTATAAACCCAGTTCAAATAGAGCAGTGGAACGAACTAATCGTAAAATAAAGGATATCCTGAAAACTTTAGTAAAACCACATACAGAGGATTGGGACTTAGCTCTAGAAGACGTACAGTTCACACTGAATAAGACAGTAAATGAGATAATAGGAGAATCCCCACATTACTTACTATATGGTTATCAGAAAAGAATGCCAAATACACTGTTAAACGATGCAACACCACCCAGACATACTTATAACTACGATGAGTATGTTGCATGAAAACCAAACGTACTTACGAGACCATCATAGTCTTGTTGTACGTGCAGCAAAGATGGTCAGAAATTTGAAGGCTACAGATAATGGAGGAAAATTCGAAATATTTTCCATAAAATAGAGAGATGTCGTGGGTCAGCTGGATATTTTCACAGCATATGCTACAGAGATAATAAAATAAATCACGTATTTGCATCGTCCATAGATTTCGCACAGTACAATGTATATCATACTAACGTATTCTACCGTGGTCTACGACGTATTTCTTCTTGTTATAAAAAGAAAATCTTGCAAGTCATACGTTATCATAATTATTCATATGCTAAAGTACAGTTTCAATCGATGTTTAAATATGATACGAATACCAATGCTTGCATCACTATATTTGCTTATTAATACCGGGATCATTATGTTCATGTGTTGAAGTCTCTTCTGATCACGAGAGCTTGTTTAAGTTAATTCCTTGCAAGTACAAGTTGTTCAGCAGTGAGCCGGAGAACATTAAATTACCCAAAGAGCATTTTCATTTAAAATCAGCATTTACCTTATCCTTTGATTTAGTGTATAATGGGTTTTATAATTTTCATGTTTATCTAATAAGTCAAGAATAGTTCAGTGTTACCTAATTTATTTTTTGGATGATATTTTATATTATAATTAATTTCATGGCAAGTCTCCGTTCGCTGCCCACAGCGGACATTAACATATTCTGCTCAGTCAAATCTCTTTATAAGACGCTGCCATCAGGACGAGCTAAAGAGATGCTTCCATAAGTGAAACACTAAGTGGGTCATTCATCAAAGTTTTAAAACTCGTAAATATTGTCAGCTATTGAAATGCGCTCATTTATGTATTTATTCGCTTTTTTTAAATTGCACACAGCGCAACAGACTGTAAGTTAGCTGAAATATTAACGGAACTGACTGATAAATGTTCATATTTATATAAAGCGATTATGACCAACTTTTCGAATACTGTATCCATATAATTACCGTGCGCGCAATTTACTTTTAGTTGCCCTGCAGTTAATCAATGCTCACGGTAGAGGTAAACAGAATCATTAACTGCCTATGGATTGGCAACTGGTAAATGGCAATTGGTTACTCATTACTTTTGATTATTTCGTCTTCTGTTACTTGTAAGAGAAAGGCAAATGATCCGAATCCCATTATAACATAAAGAAACAAATTGCACGGCGGAATACGGAACGATAAAATATATCTAATTAATCACGGTGGTTAAAATTGCCCGATTTTGCTCAAGTGTTCGCGATAAATTTTTTTCTGCTTATATGTTCATTACGCTGCCATTTCGACAAATATAATCACAGAGAAACCTCGTGAAAAACCCCTCTAAGACAAGAGAAACTCCCATAGCCAGTCCTAATATCATGAATGTAAGAAGTCATACGGTTATCATGCATATTATTATTTGTACCTAATTTATTTTTTTTTTTATTCTATTCAAGTTAAGTATACTTACACTAACACGACCTCCTTATATATCCACCCTACATTCTAGCACGTATGAAGCATTAAAATTCACAGATTTCTAAAATTAATTTAGTCTACTGGGTGACATTTCATATAGAATAGACAAGTAAGGATAAAACAACACGAATACTATTGCTCATGGAGATAGATCAGGGGGCAATGGACCACACATTTTGAAATGTCCTCACGTTTTTCCTTGTATTTTGTGTGTAAAAAATATATTGCCTTCAGTCACAAGATCTTTCATGAAAATGTCCCTATGTATCTACACAAAGAGGGAGGAGCACAAACCGTTAGAAAATACACTAATCATGAAAACTTTCCTTTTGAAAACAGCAAGCAGAAATTTATGTATTTGCATTTTATTTATGGTAATATATCAAAGAATTTATTTCTGTGTATGTTGCTTTGTTAATATATTTTTATCCGGGTTATGTGATCTAACAAAGAATATTCACTGTCAAAGTATATCTTTAAAAAGTACCTCATGTTATTAAGTAATGACATACTCGTCTTTTAAAAATATGCGAATCTAATAACATGAGAAATAAAATAAAAATCGACATCGTGGAATTAGGGTAAAAAGTAAGGCAAGAATTTACGGTAAAAACAAAAAGGGCAAGTCGAAAATAATACGTTCCTGAATGAAAAATCGATATGTAAGGCATAACATATTTTTCGATCAACAACTAATAACAACAAAATAGACAAGCATTTTCAAGTCCACCATAAAGAGTTACCTTCCATTCCACTGAATTTTACGAACCATTTAACAAGTATTTTGAAGAGAGGAATATTCGTCATTTAAAAAGAATATAAGCAAATGCTTCTCTTGCGCAGTCCTATAAAAAGCTTTCGTTTCCAACTCCCTGGCTAGATGCAATTCATTATTGAAGGAATTATTAAAGCCTCTTGGCTTTTATCGCCCATGCAGGCCTGGATTTTATGACATCTTATGGGGGAATCTCGGCCAATAAAATTCGGCCATAAAGGGAGAGGAGAATTAATTCTGCAGGACTAAGCAAGGGAAAACAGAGGTGACCCTCGAAAGAAATTTGAACCTTTGGCTTGCTCTGAAGATTCAGAAATGTGATGAAATGGTATTTGTGTGGTTTTATGCTTACTTGTCGACTCTATATGAAATATCGCCCATTAGACTAAATAAATTTCCGAATTCTGAGAATTTTAATGCTCCATACGTGCTAGAATGTAAGGGTGATGTAAAGGGAGGTCATGTTAGCGAAAGTATATATTTAACTTGAAGAGAATGAAAAACAAATGCATGATAACCCTATAATTTCTTGCATTTTTTATATTAGGATTGGTTTTATTATTATTATTATTATTATTATTATTATTATTATTATTATTATTATTATTATTATAGTAATATACATGTTTACATAGAAATAATAAAGGTGCATATTTGAGTCAAAGAAATAAATAATCTAGACGTAAGAATAAAAAAAAAATGAGTACGCCGACTTATTTACTTCTTCCATTACTGATAAAGCTACTTGCATTCTATATATATGTATATATGGATATATATATATATATAATATATATATATACATTATATATACAAATAGTAATATATTGTGTATATATACATACAAAATATCTATATATATATATATATATTATATATATATATATATATTTATATGTATTTATCATATATATATATATATATAATATATATAACAAAAATATGTATATATATATTGTATATATATATATATATATATATATATATATATATATATATATATATATACATATGTTATAAATTATGTGTATATATATATATATATATATATATATATAGATATATATATATATATATCTATAGCTATATATATATATATATATATATACATAATGTATATGTGTATATATCTATATATATATATATATATATATATTATATATACATATGTATAGTTATCTGTTGTATATATATATAAATATACTTATGATAATTATCACATCACCGTGATTCATATAAATTATTCGAGCTACAAATATCCTTTAAATATCTGTTAACCGAATCGGTAACGTTAATGTCGTCCTGATATCGTTCCTGTTCCGCTGGACGGTGGTTCGATCCCATTAGGGGACGAAATTATTATCAACTAAAAATTCCCCTTCTGTTTACATTTATGAAAATATATCAATTCCGACTAAGAACGAATTAGATATTAAAGGACATTTGTAGCTCGAATTATATATATATATATCTATATATATATATATATATATATATATATATATATATTTATATATAATATATTGCTACTTTCAAAACGCATATATCCCCTCTGAGACTGTATAAAATGTTATGTAGAGTTTGGCAACATTTTTTCAGATTCCTAGCTAGCTTAGAATTAGGATGTTTTAAATGTGTGGATAGATTTCGCATAACATAATATAAAAAGAATATATAACGTAGTAAAGAAAAAGAGAGAGAGATTATCTTTGTCTGTTCAAAGCCAGAGTTGTTTTTCTAAACTTGTCATCACATTTGATTAGACATCGAGGTCTCCATTGTGTTTTGGGAATTCTGTCATCACGTCTGATAGGGACTTTTGCTCGAGTCTGTTTCGATCGAATACGTGTCTTTGTCAAACTGACTGGTCTCATACGCATATGTCTTTGCCGAATGCCATGTGCAGATTTCACAGTGATTTGGTAAAAACTAATATCTAATGGTTATGATGGTTTGGTAAAAACTAATAACTGATGGTTATGATGGTTTGGTAAGAAACTAATAACTATTGGTTACAATGGTTTAGAGAACTAATAACTAATAGTTACAATGGTTTGAGAGAAACTATTTGCATTTTTACACATTGCAAATTTTTGTATTGTGTGTTTGTTTCATTTGAAGGGATTTTTTATGTTTTTGTGCAATTTAATTTCATTTTCGTTTATTGAAGTGGTTGTTTTTATTTTATTATTCTGTGTGATTAATACTTTTTGCAATTTTGGTATTTTCCACATTTTTCTGTGTTTTCATTTGCATTCACAATTTAATTAACTTAGTTATTTTCATTACTTAATCATTGCACATTTAATTAAATTTAACGCTTGTGAATTAATTTGCATTTACTTAGAATTCTTTTCAAGTTTTATTGTTGTTTAGCACTTGGGAATTGATTTCCAAATTTCAATTATTGCCTAACACTTTTGAATTTTGATTGAATTAATTTTCTTGAATTTTGTGATAAATTAATTTTGATTTAATTTTACTTAATTGATTCAAGAATTAATTGAATTTTACTTTGTTTTCAAGTAACAGTAATTTTTCCTGATATTGTGAATTTCACTAATAAATTTTGAATTTTGTTTTAATATTTTTTGTATTTAACATTGTTTTATAAATATTTTATTTCTAACCAGTATATTTGCATTTAATTATGATTAGTTTAGGTAGAAACAGAGTGGTAATTGATCTGTTTTCGTTCAGTTTATTTGAAGTGACTTAGAACCAGGGAAGTACTTAGACTTTTGAAACCAGGGAAATATTTAGACTTTTAAAGTTGTTGATGGAGTGATGCCCTTTAATTAATTTGATTACTTATAAGAGAATCCTTACACCTGCCTTTTGATTTGATGAACTTAGGTCCCCTGATGTTTTCTGCAATACTGGTAAGTTTTGTTAAGGGAATCACTGTTGCCCTTTAGAAGTATTCAGTCGTTTAGTACCTGCGATGAGGGTTCGGGTGTCTGGCTGTTGTGAGGTAACAATTAATGAATGGTAAGTGTATTAACCAGATACTTGGCACTTCGTCACAATTAATTTGCATTTACTTAGAATTCTTTTCAAGTTTTATTGTTGTTTAGCACTTAGGAATTGATTTCCAAATTTCAATTATTGCCTAACACTTTTGAATTTTGATTGAATTAATTTTCTTGAATTTTGTGATAAATTAATTTTGATTTAATTTTACTTAATTGATTCAAGAATTAATTGAACTTTACTTTGTTTTCAAGTAACAGTAATTTTTTCCTGATATTGTGAATTTCACTAATAAATTTTGAATTTTGTAATAATTTTTTGTATTTAACATTTTTATAAGTATTTTATTTCTAACCAGTATATTTGCATTTAATTATGATTAGTTTAGGTAGAAACAGAGTGGTAATTGATCTGTTTTCGTTCAGTTTATTTGAAGTGACTTAGAACCAGGGAAGTACTTAGACTTTTGAAACCAGGGAAATATTTAGACTTTTAAAGTTGTTGATGGAGTGATGCCCTTTAATTAATTTGATTACTTTATAAGAGATCCTCACACCTGTTTTGATGAACTTAGCCTGATTTTCTCAATACTGTAATGTTGTTAAGGGATCACTGTTGCCTTTAGAGTATTCAGTCGTTTAGTACCTGCGATGAGGGTTCGGGTGTGGCTGGCTTGTTGTGGTAACAATTAATGAATGGTAAGTGTATTAAACAGATACTTGGCACTTCGTCACAATTTAATTTGCATTTACTTAGAATTCTTTACAAGTTTTTATTGTTGTTTGCACTTGGGAATTGATTTCAAATTTCAATTATTGCCTAACACTTTTGAATTTTGATTGAATTAATTTTCTTGAATTTTGTGATAATTAATTTTGATTTAATTTTACTTAATTGATTCAAGAATTAATTGAACTTTACTTTGTTTTCAAGTAACAATAATTTTTCCTGATATTGTGAATTTCACTAATAAATTTTGAATTTTGTAATAATTTTTTGTATTTAACATTTTTATAAGTATTTTATTTCTAACCAGTATATTTGCATTTAATTATGATTAGTTTAGGTAGAAACAGAGTGGTAATTGATCTGTTTTCGTTCAGTTTATTTGAAGTGACTTAGAACCAGGGAAGTACTTAGACTTTTGAAACCAGGGAAATATTAGACTTTTAAGTTGTTGATGGAGTGATGCTCTTTAATTAATCTGATTACTTTATAAGAGATCCTCACACTGTGATGAACTTAGCCTGATTTTCTGCAATACTGGTAAGTGTTAAGGGATCACTGTTGCCTTAGAGTATTCAGTCGTTTAGTACCTGCGATGAGGGTTCAGGTGTGTCTGGCTGTTGTGAGGTTAACCAATTAATGAACTGGTTAAGTGGGTATTAACCAGATACTTGAGGCACGTTCGTCACCAATTAATTTGCATTTACTTAGAATTCTTTTCAAGTTTATTTTATTGGTTGTTTTAGCACTTGGGAATTTGATTTCCAAATTTCAATTATTGACCTAACACTTTTGAATTTGATTGAATTAATTTTCTTGAATTTTGTGATAAATTGATTTTGATTTAATTTTACTTAATTGATTCAAGAATTAATTGAACTTTACTTTGTTTTCAAGTAACAGTAATTTTTCCTGATATTGTGAATTTCACTAATAAATTTTGAATTTTGTAATAATTTTTTGTATTTAACATTTTTATAAGTATTTTATTTCTAACCAGTATATTTGCATTTAATTATGATTAGTTTAGGTAGAAACAGAGTGGTAATTGATCTGTTTTCGTTCAGTTTATTTGAAGTGACTTAGAACCAGGGAAGTACTTAGACTTTTGAAACCAGGGAAATATTTAGACTTTTAAAGTTGTTGATGGAGTGATGCCCTTTAATTAATTTGATTACTTATAAGAGATCCTCACACCTGTTTTGATGAACTTAGCCTGATTTTCTGCAATACTGGTAAGTTGTTAAGGGATCACTGTTGCCTTTAGAGTATTCAGTCGTTTAGTACCTGCGATGAGGGTTCAGGTGTCTGGCTGTTGTGAGGTAACAATTAATGAATGGTAAGTGTATTAACCAGATACTTGGCACTTCGTCACAATTAATTTGCATTTACTTAGAATTCTTTTCAAGTTTTATTGTTGTTTAGCACTTGGGAATTGATTTCCAAATTTCAATTATTGCCTAACACTTTTGAATTTTGATTGAATTAATTTTCTTGAATTTTGTGATAAATTGATTTTGATTTAATTTTACTTAATTGATTCAAGAATTAATTGAACTTTACTTTGTTTTCAAGTAACAGTAATTTTTCCTGATATTGTGAATTTCACTAATAAATTTTGAATTTTGTAATAATTTTTTGTAATTTAACATTTTTATAAGTATTTTATTTTCTAACCAGTATATTTGCATTTAATTATGATTAGTTTAGGTAGAAAACAGAGTGGTAATTGATCTGTTTTCGTTCAGTTTATTTGAAGTGACTTAGAACCAGGGAAGTACTTAGACTTTTGAAACCAGGGAAATATTTAGACTTTTAAAGTTGTTGATGGAGTGATGCCCTTTAATTAATTTGATTACTTATAAGAGATCCTCACACCTGTTTTGATGAACTTAGCCTGATTTTCTGCAATACTGGTAAGTTGTTAAGGGATCACTGTTGCCTTTAGAGTATTCAGTCGTTTAGTACCTGCGATGAGGGTTCAGGTGTCTGGCTGTTGTGAGGTAACAATTAATGAATGGTAAGTGTATTAACCAGATACTTGGCACTTCGTCACAATTAATTTGCATTTACTTAGAATTCTTTTCAAGTTTTATTGTTGTTTAGCACTTGGGAATTGATTTCCAAATTTCAATTATTGCCTAACACTTTTGAATTTTGATTGAATTAATTTTCTTGAATTTTGTGATAAATTAATTTTGATTTAATTTTACTTAATTGATTCAAGAATTAATTGAACTTTACTTTGTTTTCAAGTAACAGTAATTTTTCCTGATATTGTGAATTTCACTAATAAATTTTGAATTTTGTAATAATTTTTTGTATTTAACATTTTTATAAGTATTTTATTTCTAACCAGTATATTTGCATTTAATTATGATTAGTTTAGGTAGAAACAGAGTGGTAATTGATCTGTTTTTCGTTCAGTTTATTTGAAGTGACTTTAGAACCAGGGAAGTACTTAGACTTTTGAAACCAGGGAAATATTTTAGACTTTTAAAGTTTGTTGATGGAGTGGATGCTTTAATTAATCTGATTACTTATAAGAGATCCTCACACCTGTTTTTGATGAACTTAGCCGATTTTCTGCAATACTGGTAAGTTGTTAATGGATCACTGTTGCCTTTAGGGTATTCAGTCGTTTAGTACCTGCGATGAGGGTTCAGGTGTCTGGCTGTTGTGAGGTAACAATTAATGAATGGTAAGTGTATTAACCAGATACTTGGCACTTCGTCACAATATATATATATATATATATATATATATATATATATATATATATATATATATATATATATATATATATAGTATATATATATATATATATATATATATATATATATATATATATATATACATACTATATATATATATATATATATATATATATATATATATATATATATATATATGGATAACTTGATCACGAAGTATATAAAATGTGATGCTATGTATAAATAAAGGTTTTTGCCACGAAGGAAAAAATGAAAAAGCGAGATAGCCGAGTACTTTCGGTCTTGTTCCGACCCTTTACTCGGCTATCTCGCTTTTTTCATTTTTTCCTTCGTGGCAAAAACCTTTATTTATATTTATTATTCGAGCTACAAATGTCCTTTAATATCTAATTCGTTCTACCTCGGAATTGATATATTTTTATATATGTAAACCGAAGGGGAATTTTTAGTTGATAATAATTTCGTCCCCTAATGGGATCGAACCACCGTCCAGCGGACAGGAACGAAATCAGGACGACATTGACGTTACCGATTCGGCTAACAGATATTAAAGGACATTTGTAGCTCGAATAATTTATATGAATCACGGTGATGGGATAATTATATATTTATATATATATATAATATATATATATATATATAATATATATATATATATATATATATATATATATATATATATATATATATATCATCTTCGTCATATTGCCACATACCTGACCCTCCCCTCTCCAACTTTCAATTTCTCTTGAAATATTTAACAAAGCAAAATCGTCTTGCCTTCCCTCTTCTATCAAATACATTGGCCCTATCTACCTATGAGTCTAATTGAGCTGATTCTTTCGGACTAACATTTGATAAATCGGCCACGCGTCGCAGGGATAAGTTTAATTGGCCTTGCTTTAACAAGCAAAAACTCCTGACTGATTTCAGGAAAGTTGGATGTTAGCCGATTGCCACGATAGTTGTCAATACTTTGAACGAACTGAAGCATTTCAGACAACAAACTACAGCGTAGAAGTTACTGCAAAAATATTGTACCCTCGTTATTTACTGAGATTATTTCTGTCTAGACCTTGGATATACCAGATTATTAACTTAGCTGAGAATGATACATTAATATGAGGATACAATGTTACGTGAGGTATTTATACAGGGTGTCCATAAAGTCCCAGTACTATTACAAGTATTTATTAACACTAATGGTACTGGGACTTTAAGGAAACCCTGTAGAATAAAGAATAAAAACTGGAGCAAGGCAAAATCAGCGAAGCAAGACAACCTTATGGTGGGGAAAAGGACAAATAAAAGGAAAAATCAGC
Organism: Macrobrachium nipponense; assembly: GCF_015104395.2. Classification (NCBI taxonomy): domain Eukaryota; kingdom Metazoa; phylum Arthropoda; class Malacostraca; order Decapoda; family Palaemonidae; genus Macrobrachium; species Macrobrachium nipponense. Next base: position 9,634,561 of record NC_087207.1, read on the forward strand.
AAATTAGTGGGAATGTGGTGGTCCGTAAGATTTGCTCGAGAGCCTGGGATGAACATTCGATTGATACAAGTCTGTAGGAGTCACGCAAACGTGTTACGAAACTATATAAAAAAAACTAAGCTGAAGATCAACAGGACTCAACTGGTACTTATACCCACACATAAACCTGCAGCTATAAAAAAGAAAAAAAATGTAGGTGACGATCAATATGACTGAGTTGGGATTTATTCCCACATATATATCCCCGACGCTCCAACATCCTGAACAAAGGCCTTGATAGCAAAAGACTGGAGGATATTCCCAAAAGGTATCTTCTAAAATAGAACCGAATAACTAGAATGACTGATATCGAATAAGTGTGACAAAGGGAGTACCGAGAAACCTTTGAACTGAAAGAAAATGGATTGAGCGCCCGACCGCCAGATAGAAGGAAGATATTTATGACACGGGAAGGTCTGATTCATCTCTCACGAGATAAAACTGGGAGAAAATTTGTCCGTTCGGGTTACTGGTTATAGATTGGAAGTGACGAGGCGGAGTTTTTTCGTTCCCAGTAATGTAAATTACATAGGCAAGACTGCTGGAACAGAAAGGGCGTATCAGGCAAAGGCGCACTGAAACGTCGTGAGTTCTCGTGTTCGGTGATTCGGGGCCGAGGCGACAAACTTCTCAACTATAATAATGCCCCTTCGGTACATACACACACATACAGGTGTGGAAGGCCCTGAGCTGAATGAGAGCTTTTGTTTGTTTGTTTATATGGTGTTTTTACGTTGCGTGGAACCAGTGGTTATTCAGCAACGGGACCAACGGCTTTGCGTGACTTCCGAACCACGTCGAGAGTGAACTTCTATCACCAGAAATGCACATCTCTCACTCCTCAATGGAATGCCCGAGAATCGAACTCGCGGCCACCGAGGTGGCAGGCCAAGACCATGCCGATCACACCAATGAGGCGCTAATGAGGGCTTTGGATGCCTGGTCTCATGAACTTTCGACAGGATATAACTTCCAACTAGGTAAGTAAGTAGAGAGAGAGAGAGAGATATTTGTCAAATTTCAAGAGTTCTCAGAATTATGTCTGGTTATTTTTAAGACCATATCAATGACATTTCCTATTTATTGTGAATACTGTAGGAAAACAATCTAGGCCTAATGTCACTGTGGTTTAATTTTTTTTATCCATTTTTCCATTAGCAGGCAAGATGGCACCATTATTGTCGTCGATATTGGCATTAACTTTTATGCCAACTGACACTGTAATGGGAAAATAAGGAAAGAATAGGACGAGTTTTAAATTTTACAAAAGTCATAACCATGAAATGGTGAGATGTGGATTCATTTGTGATTGAGTTCATTTCTATTGGAATTCATTCCTGATCTCAAAACTTCGCAAAGCCTAATACGAGGACTTGCAAAGGCCCCACAGACGTGGCCTTTGAAGAAGAGGCATGATAATGGAATTTTGGGTCAGCCGAATTTCGCTTGCATTAATGATCTCCAACTGAAAGCATCTCCAGCAAAGACATTAAGCTGTTGTTGGAATTATTTTCATTTCTAAATTCAGGTGACATATAGAAACGGTAGATTAAAATATATACATATACAAATGGACAGCTGTTATCCATTATGATTGGTGACAGAATTTCCCATATCTCTGCCGAGTTTGTTAAAACGAATTCATGAATATAGAGGTAGTTTCGATTTATGTTAACTAATGTTACTATCGAATATCTATAATAAATAATATGTTCCGTGCATGTCGACACCGTTAAGAGAACTAATATACATCGGTGACATACAACAGAACATTAATTTCGTTGTCAAGATATGACGCGTGCATAAACAGTTTGCAATAATTGATGACAAACTTTTCTGATTGATAATATGGTAATGATATAAGATATTAGATGTATTCATTCTTCTTAAAAAAATAATAGAAAGGGAGAAGAACGAGGGACACGTATTAACTCCATTTATATAAGAACAATTACTCTATTGTCATTATCGTAATGAGCTTGTCATTACCAGTAACGAGCAATGTGTAATTATTTCCTTCTCGGTTGTTTTCATATCTGTAGGTCAGCGTGACCTACCAACGACGACAATAATTTAAATTAATATTAATACGTCTTTTATCAGCAACAATAAAAGAATGATAAAGGATTTGGTTAGGAAATCTAAAAAATGGGAATAGCAAATGAAATGAATAATCTCCTATGTAGGTTTGTGCTGTCTAATCATTTTAAGTGTTGCTGCAAACTTTATTTTCAAATTATTATTAGTACTATTAGGCAAGTTCACTCACTAAAGATGGAATGTGGACATAAGGAGCTAATTTTTTATTTATATAGATTGTTGGTATTATGCCAAGCACTATGGCAACTAGGGCATTCAGCGCTGAAAGGAAACCGACAGCAAAAGGTTCGACAGATGTAACAGGAGGAAAACCTTGCAGGAGTTGCACTATGAAACAATTGTTAGGAGAGGGTGGGCATAAGATGGAAGAAAGAGAACATGAACGGAGGTACAATAAAATGAATAAAGTAGTTGCAGCTAGTTGGGGGCCAAAGGGACACGGCAAAGAACCTTTAAGTGATGCTTACATTGCACCGAATGAGGTGCACTGACGGCACTACCCACCTGGGGATACGGAGCTGGGTTTCACAATATTTTCTTTTGACTATACTTGATAGTCATAATTGTCATAATGTCAGTTCATGAACGACAATACCAGCAGAAATTGTTAATAACACCTTACCTCGTGTTTCCCTTTCGAGAGGAAACTAGGATATTCTTTCTATTTTAGTTTTAGGCGTAATGGCAAAGGTCCACATCATTAGAATTCCTGTTTCTCGCGATTTTATTTTTAAAATAATTCATGTACCTAAAAGTGTTACCCTAAATCTTGTTATGCTTGCGAATTTCATTATTCATTTATATTTAGATAATATTTAAATCCTCAAAGCACCATGGAATGAGCTACCACGTCCTGTTCTTTGTAATGTTTTCATTATTCAGTGTTAGAAAGTGTCATAATTTGTATTCTTCTTGGTCTTCCGAATTTCCTTTGATTCCAGTTTTTGAACGCAAGAGCTTGGACATGTACCCTTATTGTTCCTTGGAAAAAGAAAAAGCCACAGGAAACAGCAGACGCAGCTCGAGACAGATTACCGGAAGTGGAAAAGACACGGGAGGCTGAATAGCGGAGTGGCTTTCTTTCTTTTGTTTGGATTTAGTGTTCTTGATCCGTAGTGTGAAAAGCGCTAATGATTTCTTCATGTAAATGAACCGCTATCTACATATCGTTCACAATGCGCAAACCTCATTAATGACAACACCAGACAAAGGCATTCAAACTTAAGGCAAGCTTCCAGTTATAAATCCATACATAACAAAAGTAACTGACATTCGAAATTTTTCTTTCCTTTTCTCAGTTTTGTCTTAGGCACCCCTTGGTTAAATATCAGCATTGAAGGTGCGTTTTTACAAATGAACTGTCTACAAAGCACTGTTCTAAGCAACTAGTGATGGCTCGCTATCGCAGCCAAGACAGCAATACTTTGAAAGACTGCTCGTATGTAAAAAGGCTTCAGTATAAAGAGGGAGAGAGAGAACAATATCAACTATGAGTGTATTTCCTTACTCTCTTGATGCTTGAATTTAAAGTCGATGTCTCCAGTGGGGTTGCTCCAGGTGGTTAGGGTTCATTTTCAGATCAGTTTTCACATTTTTATAATCGTTATTGCTATTACGATCTGAAAGTTATACTGAGTCATACGCAATAATGATACTATACAAAACAGGTAATAAATTCGCAAAATCCCATTTAACATAAAATAATATTTTTCAATCATATTTTTCAATCATTAAACTAAGAGCAAAATGATTTTCCTTACAAACTTAAACAACACTAATTTTTTTCTATTTTTCCACGTCAAAGTAAAGCGATATTTCGTATATTTACATCGACACTATCACAGGTTCCATACGAAAGGAGTTTTTAAAATAAGATAGGTAATCGTGATGTGAGTATACTTGACACCAATAATGGCCAGGACCAGAATACATTAGGAAAACGACACAGGGAGTGAATTCTGAAGTTAAATCAGTTTTTTTATTTCTCTAAAGTCAAAAGCAGGCACATGCAGTATTGAATTTTAAAGTCTTTAAGATCGATGGAAACAAACTTAACTAAAGCTGCTGTAAAGAGAACCTCACACAATTAATTGTTCTGAACCTCGTCATACTTCTGTCATTCATTGGAGCCTTCTACAGTGCTACAGAATTACTGTAGCTATTTTCAGCAAAGTTGTAAAAAACCTATATTCGAAATAATGGAAATCAGGCAATACATGTTTTATGTTTTAGAAAACTGGCAAGTACTATGGCTTGAATCTGGTACTACCACAAAGCAGTCATGCTAAGCTTAACAAAAATCGTAAGATACTTTTCTGGTGGCATTTTAACTCAAAATTTTTTTAATAATATGTATGCATGGATCCGTATCCAGTGTTATAACACGCATTGAAAGATCGAATTTCACCGTCTGACATTTTTATGGGTTTAAGGAAAAAGTATTTTCTGAGGTATACCAGATTTTACATCCTATGAGCACAGTCAGTGACTGCACAGGAAGATTGAGGCATACCTTACAAAAATCAATTAACCGAAACTTTACCACAAAAGAAATGACAAACTGAAGGAATGAGTAACTTGCCTTTCTTTGTCTACAGACTATATTCAGTTTGCCATAAGTTAACACTTCTCGTTCCAGCCAAGCTGCAAAGAAAGAAAGAAAAAACTAAACTATAACGTTTGGATTGTTAGAAAAATAAACTAAAGTAGTTTATCAAATTGTTTGTTTGTTTGTTTGTATGGTGTTTTTCTGTTGCATGGAACCAGTGGTTATTCAGCACGGGACCAACGGCTTTACGTGACTTCCGAACCACGTCGAGAGTGAACTTCTATCACCAGAAATACACATATCTGACCTCCCAAATGAAATACCCGAGAATCGAACGCGCGGCCACGAAGTGGACGCCAACACCATACCTACCACGCCACTGAGGCGCTTTTATCAAATTGGACTAATAAATTCAAGAATTTTACAATAGCCTAGTGTTGCCATATTTTCCAGAAAATCTTTTACTCAGTAATGAAACGTGTTTAGTTTATGACAGATCGATACCCGATTTATTTAACGCCTCGGCAATTTTACATTTTCAGTTTTACAAGGAATGACAAGCTAAAGTGTAACCGAGGCGAACGTTAGACTGCAAAATAAAACAATTCTGAATCATTAGTTCAGGCTAGGTTTGTTTATTAGATTTATAGATCACTTTAAAAAGTGTAATTTCAAAATAGCAAATATCCAAAACTAAACATAACGAAAATGTCCCCACGATAAAAGGGCTACATTTTGTTGATTGATTAATTACGAAATGTAGGTCTTGAGGACCAAGCGCCGAAATACATCATACATTTTGTTGTAAAAGAAAAAAAAAAAAAATGCTGTCCAAAACATTTCGAGCTCCAATCATTAGGGCACATTGTGAGAAACTTCTGGAGTGCACATTGCATTCTAGGAACCACAAAGACGAGGTGAGAAAGTTGGATTTTAGTTTATTTCGGTAAAAGAAAAAAAAATCTAAAAAGACCGTCGTAGCCTAAGTTAACGAAGGAACTTCTCCAAATAAATCTCATTCGTAAACTTAATACTCTCCCCTCCTGGGACCCACAAAGACGAGGTGAGAAAGATGGATTTTAGTCAATTTTGGTATATAAAAAAAAAATTCTAAAACGCCGTTCGTAACCTAACTTATCGAAGAAATTTCTTCAAATAAATCTCTTATATAAATTTGATACTCTCCTCCTGGACCACCAATCTTTAAAAAAAAAAAAGTTGGTTAACAAATTTTGGATAAAAACAAAAACAAAAATCTAAAACCCCTTCGTAACCTAACTTATCGAAGGAATTTCTCCCGCAATAAATCTCCTTTTTCATAAATTCCCTGCTGTAGATTTATCATGAAAACAAAAAATTTTGTTTAAACTGCCCTGTTTTCAAAACTTTTCTTTCAGGTCAAACTCCGGGTCATTTCTCTCTTATTCAATTCTGTACTTCACCCTTCGTTGGATTCTTTAAAGACTGGTTAAAATGAAAATAGTTCCCCTTCTCCTCTTCCACTTTTACTCCCCTTCCTCCTGTCATCTCCTTCAGACTCATTTCGGTCTCCAAGAAACAAAAGTTGTGAGGAGAAACTCTAACCAAGAGAAGAGGGGGGGAGGAGGAGGAGGAGGAGGAGGAGGTTCTCAGAAAAGGATGGTGGAAATAGTAGCAATTGAAGACAAGAGCTGGAGAGTTGTCAAGAATCTTAGAAAAACTAACATTATTTTGCGGGGAAAAAGAAAGACATTTGTTATTAAAGGCAGATAGGTAAATGGACAGTAAGCAGTATGGCTGTCTTACCGGAAATAGATGAAAAATAAGGATTGCTTCTGCAGGTAGACATAGATATCAGCGAATTCCTGATTTTTTTTTTTATTTTGCTTATGATAATGTTCTGATTATGATAATGTTATTCAGTGCTAGTATAATTTGCATTCTTCTCTTTCCCCATTTCCCTTATGGAACAAAATGAACGGGAAAAAAAATTATAAACCAGAAAAAAATGATGATAATATTAGGGCTTTTTCAATATGAAGTGAAAAAATGTATCTCTCTTAAAGCAAATGATATTTCGAAATAAAAAAAATATGCGTATCAACGATTCTAAACTGATAAAAGGTTATATAGTTTGACGTTTACTAAATTTGAATTTAAGTATGAATGACTGTTAGTGACATATATTTTATACACATATTATATATATGTATATATATATCTATATATATATATATATATATATATATATAATATATATAGTGTGTGTGTGTGCGTTACTAACAGTCATACATATTTAAATTCAAGTTTAGTTAACGTCAAACGTATGGCCTTTTTATCAGTTCAGAATCGTTGATACGAATCATTCTTTTATTTCCAAACACCATTTCATTTATGGTGGATTGATTTTTTCACTCCATATTTAAAATATGTATATATATATATATATATATAATTATATATATATTATATATATATATATATATTGTTATAAACTTCACGTGGTCTGAAGTTACTAAGGTTCTTTTGGACCTGATATTTCAGATCAGTTACCACCTAAAAAGAGTATGATCCCTGACAAACCAACACTCATAGAGCACAATCTCGAGAGGATACACCAAACCACAAACTAAAGATTAACAATAATTATTACTTAAAAATTAACATAACAAAAGAAACCCTCTGAAAACTGAATGATGGGGAGAAAAGCACAACAAGCGCACACAACACCAAATCAGTCACTTCTTCAATCGCCCACCTAACTAGCATGCCAAGGAATAAAAGAAAGTAAACAGTGGAAGTAAGAAAAACAACACTCTTTCCCTAGCATACGATAGATGGAGATTCAAAGGGGGGAAAACCTTAATTTATATCTTTACAAAAAATTTTTTTTCACAAAGTGCATTGTACTAAATACATACTCTTGATAATAATATAAAACCATATAAATAACTCAATAGGTCGAGTCCATAAAGCCAGCAAAACACTTTTAAAGTCATCCAAGGACGTCGTTATGCAGATAAATGCCGACGTTTGACACACTTATTTTCGTTTAAAAGATGTCTTTACTAAAATAAGGGGTTGATGCTCCATCGCATGAAGAAATAAATTAATAATAGTTGATAATAATAAAGTGGGCTTACTCTTTTTTGCCACTAGAGGGTCTCCTGACGACTCCAAGGGCGCATGTGTAAAGGCAGAGGCAGGAGATTACAGGGCGTATATTAAGCTCGCACTCCACGGGCCGTTCACGAGGGCAAAATGCTGAGCTCTACTCCAAATATCCTCGGTGAGGCACAAAGTCCAAACCTCCAACCACAGACCCCAGGCAATCCAGCTTCGGACAAAGGGGCACGAGCACACAGGTCACTCTCGAGTGACGCAACACGATGCAGGTGTGCAAAAGAAAGTATCCTCTACCCAAAATACGTGCACTGCCGTAGACTGGCCAATAAATAAACAACACACTGGTCCTTCTATAGTGGAGCCGAGTTACAGAACTCCTGAACTAATGCCACAAGGCCCCCTCGAAAGCTCCGGGAGAGGGTCAAAATATGACGTGCACAGCCGACGAAAGCCAAATCACCATCACAAACATAAAAAAAAAAAAAAAAAAAAAAAAAAAAAAAACTTCAAGGGTGGACTACCCATATAATCCAATAACAACCCTTAAGGAGAGGCAAAAGACCCATATCCAGCGTTCAGAGAGAAAGTCAAAAGAAACTAGATTAAACTGGAAAAACTTACTTTAAAAAAAAAGGCCAATCAAAACTGAATAAAATACGTTAATTTATAAACTACATATATATAAATATATATATATATATATATATATATATATATATATATATATATATATATATATATATATATATATATATATATATATATATATATATATATATATAGTATATATATATATTATATAATATATATATATCTATATAATATATATTATATATATATAAATATATATATATATATATATATATATATATATATATATATATATCTATATATATATAAATATATATATTATATATATATATATATATATAAATATACATATATATAATATTATATATATATATATATAATATATATATATATATATATATATTATATATAAGTCATATCACATTTCCGTGATTCATATACATATATCGAGCTACAATGTCCTTTAATATCTAATTAAAGGACATTATAGCTCGATATATGTATATAAATCACGGAAATGTGATATGATTTATAGATTGGCTACGTGCTGTCAAAAGCACTACAAACACTACCGGAGTCGAGGTGGGTTGATGTTGTCTCCAAACCAACTAATTACCCCGCGCGCCAGAGGTATATGAGGGTGAGAGGCGACATGAACTTTTAGAGCCTCGTCGCGGTGGTGTAGTAGGTAAAAGCTTCACTGACGTTCCTGGATTTGAATGGATCAATGGGTTCGCGCCCTGGTCCAGGCAAGTCTATTATCGAGAAAAAATTCCCCTTCGGTTAAGCATATATGAAAATATATTAATTCCGAGGTAGAGCAAATTAGATATTAAAGGACATTGTAGCTCGATATATATATATATATATATATATTATATATATATATATATACATATATATATTTATATATATATATATATATATATAATATATACATATATATATAAAATATATATATATATATATATATATATATATATATATATATATATATATATATATATATTATATATATAATATATATATCTATATATATATATATATAGATATATATATCTATATATATATATATACATATATATATATATATATATATATATATATATATATATATTATATATATATATATATATATAGTATATACATATAACCTCGGTGTTGCTCTTCCATCTCCCACTTGTTGGTCCATCTGGCGTCGTTGTTGGTTTAAACCAGATAACATAAATATTCCGGCCGGTCAGAGACAACGATTCAGCATTGCACGGGACAAAGAATTTCTCTCCGTGAACCGTGGCTGCACAAATCAAGAAGGTGTTATTCATGAAATATGAAATCTGTGGTTTTCAGATATCTTCGTGTTTGTTAAGTTTGGAAGAGGATGGAAATAAGTTATGTTTCAGGTGTTTCTAATATTTGTGTGAAAATTGTCTCCAACTTCAAAGCGTATGCGCCTTGGAAATAATGATAAAAGAAAATAACAGTGTTTATACCATCAGATGGGCCAGGTTCTACTTGATTACCATTACCAGCCTTTTTCTGTATCTAATGCAATCGGCATGTGATAGATACGGAGAAAACAGAAGCTCTTGAATACAAAACAAACATAATCAATATTAATATTATTAATTAAATTATTATTTCCTATAATAAATAATAGTCGTCGTTCTGACGAAAAACAAGTTAAAACACGATCGATCTAGATTGACATTACAAACACATTATATATACTCACATATATATATATATATATATATATATATTATATATATATATATATATATATATATATATATATATATGGACCCTGAGAGAGAGAGATTCTAAAACTTTAATATGTTCACATGGTTTAGCAGAACATGTTTACTGATAAAATTCCATGCATTTTGTAAAGGGAACAGGTTTTTATTTACTTATTATTTTTTATTTTATTTTTTTTTTTTTATTTTTTTTTTTATCTTGCTGGTGGTCAATAACTGGAACTAGTTGGCGTTACGGATTGATAGTGCGTTAGCAGGTCTCTGAACGCTATTGTGGCGGGTCACTCTCTCATCTCACTTCATTCTTTCGAGTCGTCCGAGGGAAATGAAATGTTGGTGTGAAAAACTGGATTCATCTGATTTATGCGCGTAAGTTTCTCGTGGCTAGTTAACTATTTATAAATGGTCTGTTATGACTGGGGGAGTTCATATTGTAGTAGTCTTAACAGCTGCATGCTCACTGAGCCCACAGCTTGTTATTTGTATGTGTTATATATCTATCATTCGTTCTCCGTTATTTTATTGTTATCTACTGGAAATTATAGATGTAGAGGATTTACATTCACTGTTTTCCATATTGTAAAAAATATTCCATACACTATTTTTCCATAGTAACAAATTCCATTCACTACTTAACATATTGTAACAAAATTCCATTTACTATTTTCCCATATTATAAAAAAAAATTCCATTCACCTATTTTCCATATTGTAGAAAAATTCCGTTCACTATAGTTTTCCATAGTGGAAAAAAATAAAATAAAATAACACACTTGGGTATTTGACGAACTAGGCCTACTTGGCACATGATATTCATTAAGCGTAAAGCCAAGCTTTGGACAAGTCAACAGTCTGTTCTTACAGTTTAAATTTTACACAGTTTAATGAAAACTGTAATATAGGCCTGGTTATAACATATAGTTTTTGATGTTTTTTTACTTAGGGCCTAGTGGTGTCTCAGTACTAAACATCTGGATTCAGGGTAATCGTTTGAAGGCCAGTAACCATGGACCGTAAAGGAACTTATGAACTCTCGTAAACCCCCATTTTTTAATCTGTAGTGTACTTTTTTTTCTAGAACACGGGCTTTTTACACAATTTCGTTTCAGCTGTCTCTTAGCCGTGCTGCCCATCCATCCATCTTTTTCATTCGTATGGGCATCTATGTTTCGGTCTAGTCGTCAATGAATGTAATATAAAAGTAAAATATCTGACTGTGAAGCAAAAATGATAAGCCAAAACCATTTACTGTTACGAAGAGTTTCATAATCTATCTAAAATTATAAGTCTAAACAGATAGCGACGGTTAAATGGAGAAAAGGTAGTGTAGTGGTTTAGGCCTGTAACGTATAGCGCTTGTAAATTAAAATGCTGAGAAGAGCACTGTCAGACTTCAAACAAAACCTACAATGTGCACTGGGTTCTGTTACGAAGCAGTTGAAAAGTTACGTTGAGGCACGCACTGTCTCTTCGAGACGCTAATCTTGGACAGTCACACTGACGATTCCGCGTCTCAGTCACTTCGTCTCGGTGCTCTGAGAGGTAGTGGTGCTGGTCTCATTTGCCAAGTATGATTGAGATTCGATTTATTAAACTGCAGGTCCGTACCCAGAGTTTTTTTTTTTTTTTTTTTTTTTTTTTTTTTTTCTGGGGTGGGTTGATTTTTCTCCCCAAAACTGGACCGTTTTCTTCCATAAATGTCATTCCATATATAGGTATATACAAGATGAAATACTTGGAAATATGGAATTGCAGTGGTGTCAGTTGTCAGGTATGATATAAATCGAATTCTAATTTATTACATTACAGACCCGTACCCAGTTTTTTTTAGGGGAGGGGGGGGGTTAGTTTTTTCCCAAAAATGCTGGACCTTTTTTCTATAAATGTAATTGCATATAGTATATACAAGATGAACTGATTGAAAATATGGACTTGCAGAAGTTCCCCACGACACCCTCCCCCCCACGGTACAGGCCTTATCTAATGCTATCTCCTACACCATTATTAAGTTTCTATTTATTTATGATAATGAGCATTTTTACGTTCATTTGCGTGTAAGTATGTTGGAGGAAGAGAAAATAAAAAAACGAACCAGCAATAAATATAGACCACACCTCACGTATAATCGATCATGATTTATCAGCAATAAATATGACGAGTGATGTTTTTAGAAGTACAAATCGTTGTTTATTGTTAAAAAATTATGAATAATGAACAGACTTCATCCGAAAACAAATTCACCTGGGCTTGTACTATGAAACGGAACTGAGTCTTTTCAAATATATAACTTTCTGGTGGCATAGTTATCCGTAGTTAATGTCTGTAGGAATCTGATACGTTGGGAGTGTGCTCAGAGGTCTGTTAACGGTGTCGAGAGCGAGAGGTGGCGAAGTGCTTTGTTAACCGTTGTTGTCGATGAAACTAGCATTACGCTGGCGTGGGCTGTCGACAATAGAGCAACCCGTAAGTATTGTGAAAGTATCATTTCACAAATATTTTGGTACTCCTGCTCAGCTTATAGTATATGCTTGTTGTGTGTGTGTGTGTGCGTGTGTTTTATTTGATCGTATCATTCTGGTCTCTATTAAATGAAGGGAATCCTCTAGGCTTAACATGCTTGCGTGCGCCAGTGAGTGTGCGCGCGCCTTTTTTTTTTTTTTCTATCATTCTGGTCTCTCTTAAATGAAGAAAATCCTCTTGAGTCTAGGCTTAACGCTTCCAGAAATTGATATACCTTAGTTTCTAAGGTTTCCTCAATTGATGTTAACGTATCCCTGAAGCCACAGGTGGCCGTTGAGAGAGGCTGAAATTGCGTGCCGGCTGCTGTTCGCATGAGGCGGTTAAATATACGAACTTATATCTTTTTTTTTTCTTTAGTCTGTAACTGATTTGTGTACGACTCGTAGCGTTCAGCTCCTCTGAACGTTTTCTGTTTTATTGTATTTTGTATTATTTTCCTATTGTGTATTTTGCTAGACACGTGCCATATCAGTATGTAAAGTTTTGCAAGGCTCTATTGATGGAGATAAACATGAAGTGAACTATTTTACATTTTGAATCTTTCTCCTATTTTGGCCCTTTGTGTGCCATCATTTAAGTTGTAATGATTCTTCTTTCTACGCCGTTTTGACAACCATTTATTTATATTTGTAGGCCTTACTCGACTCTTTCAAGGTCCATTAGTGGGCTGTGTTAAAGTTACCATTCATTTGAACTTTACTTGAGCTTCGTTGGTAGCACATTTTCATTAACGATTCATCGTAAATTCTGAAGAAACAGTTCTGTTCTACAAATATCACAGTACTTGTCTCCATACTGATTTCAAAGCCACTTTTCTTGAACGTGGGCCTACCTACCACACCTGTGTTAAAGTTCTTTTTATTTAAAATTAACTTGAGCTTCGTAGCACATTTACGCTGACAGTTCATCGTAAATTCTGAATGAACAGTTCTGTTCTACAAATTAACATCGTACTTGTCTCATACTGACTTCAAAGCCGCTTCTCATAAACGTAGGCCTACCTACCACACCCATAACACCTACAGGAAGAAGGCATCCCGCAGACTTGGGACAAATGGAAGGAAAGCCGTCCTATAGTATCCCTGGAGTCTGGTGCATTAACCTTTGAGCTACATTTAATTAATCTTTAATCCTTGATGAATCCGGAGATGAAAGGGAGACCTGCAGCCTTTTAGGGCGGCTGGTGCGTCTCAGGTTCTCCTTCCCGGAAGGGAATCTGGTCTCTTTCCGTTGTCGCAATAAAGGTCATTCGATTAAACGTCGTCATTGTGGGTTACACCCTTAATGTATCCTGCTCTAGGCTTAAACACAATTATTGTCAGAATGATTGCTCATTTACAGGCCTCACGGGTTTAGGAAATTATCGCTATGGAAATAAGACAGCCACTTGTGAAAGTAACAGGTATGTTTTGCTTTATACTCTCTCTCTCTCTCTCTCTCTCTCTCTCTCTCTCTCTCTCTCTCTCTCTCTCTCTCACCCGGCCACCGCGTAGTAAAGTGAAGTGATGAGGATGTGAAGAAGTTAACAGCCACGATGAAATTTTCTGATATTTGCCCGAGTTTCTTCCTTTCATTATTAAACTTTGAGTGGGACATTCTTTTGTTTACATGATTCAGTCTGTTTGGAAAATGTTAGTTGGCTTTACTATTTCCGTTCTGCCTTTATAATGGGAAATATATATGCCATCTTGCTATCAAGTAAATGTGAATGACCACTATACTCTGTTTTTTTTTTTTCCATCTGTCCTGTGGTGTTTTTGCATGGTAACACTGCGTCCCGGGCTTTAGATAGTTTTATGTAAATAAAAGGATATCTGGGTATACATTTGCAACTGAAATGTGTTTTAATAATTTACTGTATGCGAATTTCACCGTTAATATTCGAAATAGGATATTATTATAATCGTTGAATGTAAGCTGAATGTAACTATCTAAAGCCCGAACGCAGTGTTACCATATAAAAACACCACAGGCGGATGGACAGATGAAAAAAACAGAGTATAGTTTGTACAGTACATTCTATATAATCACACACATACATATAACATTTATATAAATATATGAGTCATCACATTACGATGATTCACATATACGCATTAAGCTACACATGTCCTGTCCTTTAATATCTAATTCGCTCTACCTCGAAATTAATATTTTTTCCATGTATGTTAACCGAGGGGGAACTTTTTGTCTATAATAAATTCGTTGGTTCCTTGACGCGAACCACATAAGTAAGAATTCAGGAGCCAACGAACTTATTACCGACAAAAAATTTTCTTTCCGTTATCATATATGAAAATATAATTAATTCCGAGGTAGAAGGACATGGATATTAAAGGAAATTTGTATCTTAATGCGCAAATATATATATATATATATTATATATATATATATATATATATATATATATATATATATATATATATATATATATATATATATATTTATATATATAGGCCGATATAAAGCTAGAAATGTAATACAATCATATGACAAAGTATTTTCATTAATGTCAATAACAGAATAATTAAAACTTCATGTTAACATTTCAGGCTTGGGGTATCCCAGCATCCAAGGTCACAGATGAAAAAATAAGACCTACTATTTCACATCGTTTTGAATCTGGGAATCACATGGCGTCTTATTTCTGAAGTTGAAAATTGACGTAGAAACGAAATAACCAGCATACGACTTTTGCCCTGTGGAAGACGACCAACCTCTCACAATACGCACTTAAACAGGTAGGTCAAGTGTTTAGCATAGATCGTGGATGGGTGATCGTTCCTTATTTATTAAATATCTTGGAGCTGACTTTTTTTTGCATAAAGTTAAATTATTTCCCCTCTTTCAATATTAGGTTTGTATTTACGTACGGGCAGAGTCTTTGCAACATTCGCAAAATTCAAACTGAATTTAAGCGTCGTTAGTTTGCAACCTCCCATTCACAAGAGCAATTTGGTGTCAGCCTTTGTCATCGGATCTGCATAATGTGAATTCCAATTCAATTTAAAGTTAGTCTTTGTCACTCGTTTTGGTTTTTTTAACCGCTTAAAGCAAGAAACAAATGTAAACATTGATGTAAAATTTTCAAGTTTTTTCATATTCTTGTTTACACATCGTATCTAAATGGAAGATAGTGTTTACATTTAATATATTCTCCCTGTATCAATTTTTCCCTTTCGCCTTCTTGTACGACGTACAAAGGCAAATGAACACGTAGCCTTTAATTATCTTAATAAACGAAATTGACGAGAGGAATATCCACTTCTTCATTCGTCAAAATTCTTCTGTATAATTATGACGCAATAAATAAATTGCTTGACTTTAAAGTAACAATTATAGAATTTAAGTGCCAAAGGAGAGAAGAGAGAGCGGCGGTGGGGGTTTGCGTTGGAGCTGATCAGGGATTGAAAGTGAGGGCTAGAAAGTTTGTTAGATTAATTGCTTGACTTTAAAAGGAACAATTATACAAAATTGAACGTGTCTTCTCCTTCGTCTAGTTCCTCGTTGGACGAGTGGTTTTCGTGCTCGGTCACCCAATTGGTTCCTAGCCACGTAAAAATATCTAATCCTTCAGTCCAGCCCTATAGAACTGTAATCAGCTCAGTGTCTGGTTAAACTAAGATATACATAACTTTTTCTCCTTTGTTCATTTTTCCGACTCCATTCTGCACTCGTTTTCAAAATGAGACAGAAAATACTAAAAGACTTATTGAAAAAAAAACATTTGCAGCTGTTACTTCGTGCATCATAAATCCCTTTGCAAATGAACAACGAACGAAGCAACAGTGTTATTGCAAAATACTGAAGCATCAGCAACATCTGTAATCGCAGTGACCTATTTGTATATTTATTCTGACCCAAACATTCTGCCGTAAATTGGCTTTGTTGTGAACGTGATTTAAAGAACGGCAAACTCTGCAGTTTTCATTTTTACTCGCATTCCCCATCGGCAATTTCCCCTAAATTTCCTACCGGTTCAGTTGCCAAGCAACGCGCACAACTTTTTGTAAACTTTAAGCGTTAGTGATTAGTTAACTTTCGGCTTTCCGGTAAGCGGATTTAATTTAAAAGTTTTCTAAATAATGCTGTGAATCTCCCAGACGGAAGATTCTTAGAATTTTCGCTTTAATGCTCCATAATGTGAACAGAATGAATGTTTATAGAATACGTGTCTGAATTTCTCGTTTGCTGCACCACCTGTTTTACATTGAGCCCACCTAATGAATTAATACAAATTAGCCCTACCTAATGTATTCATTCAAATTCACCCTACCAAGTGAATTAATTCCAATTAACTCTACCTAATGAATTAATACAAATTCACCCCAACTATTGAATTCATTGAAATTCCTCTTACCTAATGAATTTATTGAAATTCACCCTAACTCTTAAATTAATTCAAACTCACCCTACCTAATGAATTCATTGAATTTCACCCTACCTCATGAATTCATTCAAATTCACCCTGCCAAATGAAATAGGAGAAACACAGAACTTGAGAGAGAGAGAGAGGGGAGATATTGCGGTGGTGAGTTGGTACTTGAGAAATGCAGAGGAAGGGGAAACCCAAATTTACCGCATCGGGGAGTAAAGGAATTGGGAACATGAGAATAAGGGGAGAAGAAAAAGTTATGTAGAGGGGAAAGGGAGAATGAGCGAAGAGCAGTTTATAGAAGGTTTCAAAGAGAAGACGATCAATCCTTCAGTATATTCTCCTCTCGGTAAACAATTAGGCAACAGTAAACAACGACTGAGACGAAACAAATACAGGTGAATGTCGTGTCTATAACAATCGCGACTTTAGAGCAGGAGGGAACAGCTTGGTCCTCGTAGGGGGGTAGCGCCATTGTTGCACCTAATGCGGTGTACTGTAGGCATTAGTTAAGGTTCTTTGTAGCGAGCTTTCGGCCCCTAGCTGCAACCACTTTCGTTCCTTTTACTGTACCTCCTTTCATATTCTCTTTCTTCCATCTTACTTTTCACCCTCTCCTAACAATGATTTCGTTGTGCATCTGCGAGGTTTTCCTCCTGTTACACCTTCCAAACTTTTTACTGTTAATTTCAGTTTCAGCGCTTGATGACCTTATAGATCCCAGTGCTTGTCCTTTGGCCTAAATTCTGTATTCAAATCAATTCAATTCTCAGCTTGGTTGCGTAATATTGATCGAATTTGTCTGTCTGCCGAATCAACTGCCATTATTATAATATTAGTACTTGAAAGGTCAAAAGTTTAATGAGACTTGTGTGCACCTTATACTCAAATCTGAGCAAATATGAACTTTGTTTATCGGAGTATAATCGAATAAATGTAGATTTTAAAAGAAGGAGGGAATTTTTAGTGTCTCTAGGCTCGTAGTCTTAAAATAGAAATATGTATCGTGCCTATTATTATTATGACAGAAATGCACTGACAATCATATGAATCCACATGACTTATCTACTGGTCTTTCTTACATTGTTATTCGTACCGTTTTCTTTTTAATATAATGCTGTGTGAGCCGCGGCCCATGAGACTTTCAGCCACGACCCAGTGGTTGTATATCCCATAGCGTTGCCAGATGCACGACCATGGTTAACTTTAACTGTAAATAAAATATAAACCACTGAAGCTAGAGGGCTGCAATTTGGTATGTTTGATGTTTAGAGGGTGGATGATCAAGGTGCTAATTTGCAACACTCTACCCTCAGTAGTTTTTAAGATCTGAGGGCGGACAGAAAAAATTGCGGACAGATAGACAAATCCATCTAAATAGTTTTCCTTACAGAAAACTAGAAGGGAAGAAAATGGCTACTGATTTTTTCCTAGTTTAGTAGACATTCAATGCTTTTGTAAAAAACTTTATTTTCGTTTTTTTCCGGGAGAGAGTGAGGGAGAGAAGAGAGAGAGAGACAGAGAGAGTGAGAGAAGAGAGCGAGAGAGAGAGAGAGAGTGAAAGAAAGAAAGAGAGAGAGAGAGAGAGAGAGAGAGAGAGTACGGATTAAAAGAGAGGTTAAGATTTTCTTCCTGCCTGCCTAGAGCGACTCCCAGTAAGGTGGGGTGTAAGTGCTTTTAAGGTTGAGAAAATAACCCCAGAAATATATAATAATAATAATAATAATAATAATAATATTTCAAGAGAAGCAACAGGGACTCATAATTAGGCGCCACAAAGCAGAACAGGCTCCCTAGAGCTCTCTGAAAGAGGCAAAAATATTTCGTCCAATAAATAAATTAGAATTTTAATTATTGAGGCTTGGCAACCTACCGATATAGAATATTCAAGAATTCCGAATGATATTCCCAAGTAGACGCTAATGTTTAAATATGCAGATCAAATCACTACGTTAGACGTACTTGTCTCTATGGTAAGGTTCATTCCCATTGACAGTGCTGCGTTACGAAAACCAATCTGTCAGTCAATCATTTGCATTTCCTCACTCTGATAGGTTCCAGGAGGATTATAGGATATGCAGGGAATTACACGGAAATCAATCACGAGTGTTAATTGGTTAGCAAATACAATGCCCGGCTCATTCGCTCAAGTGTTAAGATTTCGTAATGAGGTACAAAGAAATTGTAGCGCCTCAGTGGCATGATCGGTATGGCCTTGGCCTGTCCACTCAATGGCCGCAAGTTTGATTCTCGGGCATTCCACTGAGGGATAAGAGATCGTGTATTTCCGGTGATAGAAGTACACTCTCGACGTGGTTAGGAAGTCACGTTAAGCGTTGGTCCCGTTGCTGGATAACCACTGATTCCATGCAACGTAAAAACTCCATACAAACAAACAAACAAAGAAATCGTCCTGACTAAAAGTAGTATTGTAATAGCTACCAACAATATTTGATATTTTATTATTCTTTCTCCTTTTCGTTGTTTTGAATAATTTTTCATAAAAGTAAAACACAATATTCTCTCTCTCTCTCTCTCTCTCTCTCTCTCTCTCTCTCTCTCTCTCTCTCTCTCTCTCTCAAGGGAAGTTTATTTTTAAGATTTTTCTATGATCCCTCATTAGCTTCACATCTGGGATTCTCTGTTGTTTGTTTAAAGTTAATGTACTTTTATTGATTTTTTATGTAGTCAATCATAAATTTAAGACCTGGGAGTGGCTACACTCATAAATCCTAATTTACTCCACGCTTTGTATTGAATATATACGAGATTGACCAATGGATTTTTAATGTGTACGCTTCACGCACTATTCCCATGTGCAGTGAGTGTGATACTTTTTTATCTATTAAACATATATTTTCGGTTTGTCGGGTTTTTAAGCGAGAAAGAGATATGTTTTGGTCGGAAAACGTTTTCTGACATTTTAACTGAATCTAGTAGTTTTTCTGCTTTTAGAATTTTAAATTTTTTAAGGAATACACGGTTAATTGATAGAATTTAAGTTTTTACCTAAGATTTTTATTTTATTACTAATTCTTTTTAATTACGTAGATTTCATATATAGTTAATTCTTTTTATCGCTTAGATTTCATATATATATTTATTTATTCATTCATTTTTTCACTTGAGATTTAGTACTATACTTGAAGATAAATCGATATATATGTATATAATAATATTTAATTTATTTATTTATTTATTATTAAATTTGATAAATTCTAGAATTATTTATTTTATCCCGATTTTTCGGGCCAGCCATGTGAGAGTCAAGTTTGACTCATTGGTCTGGTAAAACTCCTTTCTTTAATAATAATAATAACCGAGGAGTACTGACGGCGCTACCCTTAACAAGGTAGTCACAATGAAGTACATATTCATATTAGCTATTTTTCCATTCGCCCTCAGATCTTAAAACCTACTGGGGCTAGAGGGCTGTACATTGGTATGTTAATCATCCACCCTCCAATCATCAAACATACCGAATTGCAGCCTAGATCTGGCCTCAATAGTTTTTTATTACATTTAAAGTTAAAGTTAGCCATGATCGTTCACCTGGCAACGATATAAAGTACGCCAGGCCACCACCGGGACGTTGTGAAAGTTTCATGGGCCGCGGCTCATACAGCATATTACCGAGACCACCGAAAGATAGATCTATTTTTGGTGGCTTTAATTTTACGGTGTACAGAAAACTCGATGGAGCCGAATTAACC
Source organism: Macrobrachium nipponense (assembly GCF_015104395.2). Classification (NCBI taxonomy): domain Eukaryota; kingdom Metazoa; phylum Arthropoda; class Malacostraca; order Decapoda; family Palaemonidae; genus Macrobrachium; species Macrobrachium nipponense. The sequence continues at coordinate 9,655,311 of NC_087207.1, forward strand.
TCGGCGCATTATTTTACTGGTTTAGATTATATTTTACTATGTTACAGTCATTATAATAAGTTACGTGGTTAGCAGATATTATGACTTCATTCAGAGGTAATAGTTGGGATGGATTGAAAAGACGGCAGCCATAAGAGGACATTAAACCGATGATAAAGGTTCAGAAAAGTAAAATGTCATTAGAGGAAGTAGAAGAGGCAGAGTTGAGAGGAAAGAAATAATGCAGAAGAGAGATAAAGATAATGAATGAAAGACCACGAGAAGAATAACAATGCTTAGATGTGAAAAAGTCAGCATTTTAGTGATAAATATAACGTTTGAGTTTTGGATGAATGGTGTTCGTATTGAAATGTGAGGTGTCATTATTAATAACAGATGGACAACTTAAAAATGTATATAAAGATTATTTTTTTAAAACATGAAATCTGAAAATAGGCATCTACGTGCATCTTTAAATTCTGCTCTTTTT
>NC_087207.1:9660779-9668279 GCF_015104395.2 Macrobrachium nipponense
GTTTCCCGGAAGCTTTCTGAACAGATTTATCTTTAAATATATGTACATGCACATAACTGTGGATTTGTTTCTCCAATCAATAATAATAATAATAATAATAATAATAATAATAATAATAATAATAATAATAATAGTGTACTTAGGAAGCAGACCCTCTCTCAAGCATAATTTATTAAAAGTAATGGCTACTTCAGCAGTGTTACGCTAGTAGAGAAGAATCTCTACAAGTGTAACGGTGCTGAAGTAGCCATTACTTTTAATAATAATAAAAAAAATAATAATAATAATAATGTCCAAGCCAAGGCACAACCTCCCCCCCCCCCCCCCCCCAAGTTCGTGTCCATAAAGAAAATTCTTCCTCTGTAACTAAGCAGTGAATGACGTACTTGGTAGACAGTCGATTGTTGTGGGTCGCAACCAGGGTGGAGAAGGGAATGTGGTTTACAAGCCTCACCCCGTCCTTGTTGAGAACTTGAGAGGCCGAGAACCTGGACCCTTCCCATCTTTCCTGTAAAGCTTATTGATTTTTTCGCAGAGTCAAAAATGGGCTTTTTTGTAATATTTGCTTCTTTATCGCTTACTCTGGGAGTGAGTCTACAAACAAATTTGTTGTTGTTGTTCTTGCTGTTGTTCTTGTTGTTGTTCTTCTTGTTGGTGGGGTGGGTGGTAGGAAAGCCCTATGGAAAGCCTCAAAAGGTCTGAAAAAGGTGTTTCGCCTTGTGTTAAAGATACAGGAATTTTTGATAGGATATGTATGATTTATCTATTAGAATGAAATGTAAAAAATAAATACTGTGCATGTTAAACAGCACAGAACAATTATTTTTAATAAAATAAATCGTATTTATTTTAATTTTCGTTGGTGAAACAACGTGCTATTTAACCATAGATTTTAGCACGCGTCCCGAGTAAGCTGGAGGTCCGATCACGCCCTGTGTTAGACCTCATCTCTTCTATAAACGTCTTGTCCGATAACCGAAATTCGTTTTATCCCTTGTGGGGAGGGCAGTCCCATCCGTCTTTTATTCCTCCAGCTATGAACCTAAGAAATCTTTCTCAACAACCTGGAGTGATGTTCATTTCCCCTCGAAGGACTCCCCTAGGACTCCTCTGCCATGTCTAGGCAAGAATCAGCTCTTGCTTCTCTCTCAGGGATCTCTGTTGGTATCCTTTCTTTCAAGTCCCTGTCAGTCAGAGTTTGGAATGTATCGTCTCTGTCTTTGTCAGGCTTCTAAATTGTTTTAATTAATTTAGGTAATTAGGTTTTACTTGACTATTGCACAAGAAACTTTTTTTATCGTTATCCTAAGGGCTGTTCGTTTGTTAGATATCAGTGTGGCTGCTGTCATGGTAATAATCTTTCATTCCATTTTTGCAAGCAAAAATAAGCTCACAGACAAGCATGCACTCACAAACACGCGCAAGGACACGTACATTTAAAATAGTATTTAATATTACGTCCCTGATGTTCCTTACATTGAATATTGATGTGAATAATTACGGTATTATGATAATGGTATATGTTGCCTTCGCTCCCCTCCTAAATATCAGACGACAAATCCAGCCAGCGAGTGACAGAAAATCTAAAATTTACATTTTAAGAGCAACGATGGGACCTTGACTCTCCCTCGTCTCTTATTGATAATGATGAACCATCTGCTCTGCCTCCTTGTGGGGGGTGGGGAGATGGACAATATGAGATGTGGCCGATAATCCGAGACGTGACATCGGGGACACCTCAACTAACCCTAACATTTCCAGTTGCATATTTATGAAACTTCTCTGAGTCAGTTTGGATGTAAGTGCGAGGAGAAATTTAACGGATAGAAAAACCCCGAACGAATATTATTCATTATTATATCTGATGTTCAGCTGTCACGTTTGTTTGTTAGAATTGTCACGTGTTTTTGGATTCTCTTTAGTGTATTGGTTAAAATGTCAAAATCTTACGTCACTGGAAATAAAATCTATCTTTACAGTAGCAACGGAAAACGAATGGTCTCTAGAGTAGATTTCACTTGCACTTACTACTAGAGGACGAAGGGTAGAAAGTATTGCTCCTCATCAGTAAAACGAGTTGGCTAGACCCACTTGCTCTACTTAAACGTTGAGAGTTCGTTCTACAATATCAATCATGAATCACTAACTTTGGTGCTAATCACGTAGGCCTTGCCTTTATATTTCTTGAATGTATTTGGTACTTGCTGTTCAAGTGCCGAAAAGTGCTTGTTAGGACGAGTCATTCAAAGCTTGATTATTTATAACAACGGCCGTCACTATAGCAATGCTGATCGATGATGAAGTATTTTATTAAGTAAAAGAATGCACAGACCCTTGAACTTCTTCCTGGTGAAGTTCCATCGCGTAGAATCATTCAGACGGATGCTTCAAAAGAAGGTTTTGGTATTCATTTGAAAATTTAATTGTGGAGTTCTCTCTCTCTCTCTCTCTCTCTCTCTCTCTCTCTCTCTCTCTCTCTCTCTCTCTCTCTCTCTCGTAAACTCGGACTTCGTCAACAGTTTCCCAAAGGCTTCTTCTGCTAATAGTTATTGTATGAGGCAGAATAAACAATTACTAAGTCATAAACGCAGGTATCCAGACTTCCCCTTCCAGCTACTCCCACCCCCACCCACACCCCATTCCCATCCCCACCACACAAAAAATAAAAAAATTTGCAATAATCCCGCACTGAAGGCTGATTAAAAATTTACATACGAAAGGCAGCATTGTGCATTTTCATTTGCGAAACCAGGTATTCATAAACCATTTCATTTGTTCAATGGCTTTTGGCCGAAGCGATGATCATGTTTCTATAAGTAAATTTGCATTTTCACGAATATGTATTAATTGGATATGTAATACTGGCCTGAATTTATGTCGTTTTAAATGAGATGTTAACACATGGGAAATGAATATTGCAGAGCGTCCGATTTTCATACAAACTATAAAGTATTGTTAAGTATTTCATTCTTTTCGGAAAGACTCCTTAACTTAAAGAGAGTTTAACGCTTATAAAAGGATGAAAAATGCTTTATTTATTTATTTTTTTTTGTTGTCCAACCTTTACACTATTTTCATCTTGACATTTGGAAATTCGTTAACATTCTTTTTATACGAAATGGCTGCAAAGTGATTGACAAGAATATGTTTTAATTTTCTTTTTAGTTTTTTTTATTTTAGCTTTAATTCCCATGACTTTGCTTTTTAATTCTTTGGAGATACACACAAAAAAAATTTACCAGGTGTTTTCAAATTTTAGGATATAAAAAAATTAAAAGTAAAATATGTAGTCACGGTAAAACTGCGTCATCAGATTTTCTTTCACCTATACATGACTTGAGCATAAGAAATTAAAGCATTTTTCTCCAATTAGTTTGCAGAATAACCAGTATACATAAAAGAAAAGTATTTGTAGGGAAATTCTGAAAAATTGCTTAACTATTTCACTGTGAATTGTCAAACTTTATCAAATACCGGAACAAGGAGGAATATTTATATGAAAAAAAAAAGGACAGAGTCCGCGCCCCAGCGATTGTCGAAGCAATAAAGCAATTAGGGATTTAAGAGACTGGGGTAAATCCTCAATGAATCCCCCAGAGAGAGGGGTGTTGATACCACCGAGATTTCGGAGAGGCTATGAAGTATTTCTTGTATACAGAAAGTGATTTAGTTTTACGACGGTGATGAAAAGGGAATCAGTTAGGAATTAGTAAAGAAGAATTCACATGTATGAATAAGAGTTGTGTTTCTGAGGACAGTTATAATAATAATAATAATAATAATAATAATAATAATAATAATAATAATAATAATAATAATAATAATAATATTATTATTATTATTATTATTATTATTATTATTATTATTATTATTATTATTATTATTATTATTATTATTATTATTATTTTATTTTTTTTTTTTTTTTTTTTTTTTTTTTGCTCTATCCCAGTCCTCCAATTCGACTGGGTGGTATTTATATTGTGGGGTTCCGGGTTGCATCCTGCCTCCTTAGGAGTCCATCACTTTTCTTACTATGTGCGCCGTTTCTAGGATCACACTCTTCTGGCATGAGTCCTGGAGCTACTTCAGCCTCTAGTTTTTTCTAGATTCCTTTTCAGGGATCTTGGGATCGTGCCCAGTGCTCCTATGATTATGGGTACAATTTCCACTGGTATATCCCATATCCTTCTTATTTCTATTTTCAGATCTTGATACTTTTTATCCCATTTTTTCCCTCTCTTTCTCTTCAACCTCTGGTGTCCCACGGTATTGCGACATCAATGAGTGATACTTTCTTCTTGACTTTGTCAAATAACGTCACGTCTGGTCCATTTGCATATATCACCCTATCCGTTCTGGATACCATATGTCCCACAGGGATCTTTGCGTGATAGGTTTTCTATCACTCCCTCAGGTTGGTGCTCTACCACTTATTACTGCAAGGTAACTGATGTTTCTTGCACAGGCTCCAATGGAGGGCTTTTGCCACTGAATCATGCCTCTTTTTGTATTGGTTCTGTGCAAGTGCCTGGGCATTCGCTGCTATGTGGTTTATGGTTTCATTTTTCGTATTGCACTTCCTACATATGGGGAGAGATGTTATTTCCATCTTTTCGTTCTTTGAAGATATCTGGTTCTTAGGGCCTGATCTTGTGCCGCTGTTATCATTCCTTCAGTTTCCTTCTTTAGCTCTCGCCTCTGTAACCATTGCCATGTGTCAGCGCTGGCTAGTTCTTTAGTCTGTCTCATGTATTGTCCGTGCATTGGTTGTTGTGCCAGTCCTCTGTTCTGTCTGTCATTCTCCTGTCTCTGTATATTTGTGGGTCTTCGTCTACTTTTATTAGTCCTTCTTCCCATGCACTCTTTAGCCACTCGTCTTCACTGGTTTTCAGATATTGCCCCAGTGCTCTGTTCTCGATGTTGACGCAGTCCTCTATACTTAGTAGTCCTCTCCCTCCTTCCTTTCATGTTATGTATAGTCTGTCCGTATTTGCTCTTGGGTGTAGTGCTTTGTGTATTGTCATATGTTTCCTGGTTTTCTGATCTATGCTGCGGAGTTCTGCCTTCGTCCATTCCACTATTCCTGCGCTGTATCTGATTAACTGGCACTGCCCATGTGTTTATGGCTTATATCATATTTCCGGCGTTGAGTTTTGACTTGAGTATCGCCTAGAGTCTCTGCATATATTCTTTCCTGAATGTGTCCTTCATCTCTTGGTGTTTTATACCCCTCCTTCCATTATTCCCAGGTATTTGTATCCTGTGCATCTATGTGTTTGATGTTGCTCCCATCTGGTAGATTTATCCCTTCAGTTCTCGTTACTTTGCCTTTTTGTATGTGACTAAGGCGCATTTGTCTATTCCAAACTCCATCCCGATGTCCCCAGATACAATCCTTACAGTCTGGATTAGGGTATCTATTTCCTTGATGCTCTTACCATACAGCTTGGATGTCGTCCATGAACATCAGATGGTTGATTCTGTTGCCTCTTCTTGAGTTGGTAACTGGCATCCATCTTCTGTAGTACTTTTGTCATGGGAATCATGGCTACTACGAGAGTAGTAGGGACAGTGAGTCACCCTGGAAGATCCCTCTCCTGATATTAACCTGTGCTAGTCTTATTCCAGAGCTTGTAAGTATTGTATTCCAGTTGTGCATTGTACTTTTGAGGAAGCTGATGGTGTTTTTCCTCTGGCCCATATATTTTATTTTCAGGCATTCTACTAGCCATGTGTGTGGTATCATGTCGAAGGCTTTCTTATAGTCTATCCATGCCATGCTTAGGTTGGTTTCCTTCTCCTACTGTTCTTCATTACCATTTTGTCTATCAGGAGCTGGTCTTTTGTGCCCCTACACTTCCTTCTGCAGCCTTTCTGTTGGTGGGGAATGGTGTTTGTCTCCTCTAGGTAGTTGTATAGCCTGTCACTGATGATCCCTGTTAGTAACTTCCACATTGTTGGTAGGCAGGTGATAGGACTGTAGTTACTGGCTATATTTCCATTACTCTTGTCTTTTTGTACTAAGGATGTTCTTCCTGTGGTCATCCATTTGGGTGCATGGTGATTTGAGATACAATGCTGGAGTTGTTCTGCTTTTCGTGGGTGTAGGGCCTTGAAGTTTTTGAGCCAGTATCCATGGACTTCATCGGGGACCTGGGGTTTTTTCCAGTTTTGCATTTTCTTTAGTTGGTGTCTGACTGTGTCTGTCGTGATCTCTGTATATCTTGTTTTATTCTCCTTGTTTCTTCTTCCTTGACTTCCTGGAGCCATGTTGTATGTTTGTTGTGTGATACCGGATTGCTCCATATGTTTTCCCAGAGTCTCTTACTTGGTTCGGCTTCAGGAATTTCTGGTGGTTGTCTTCCCCTCTTAGTTGGCTGTATAGTCTTTTCTGGTTGGTTCCGAATAGTTTGTTCTGTTGGTATCCCTTATTCCTGTTCATATACCGTTTGATCTTATGTGCTTTGGCTTAAGCTCTGTTTTACATCTTCTATTGTGTTGTTTAGTCCCCTCTCTTGTACTTTGCATTTCTCGTGAGTTCCTCCTTGTTTTCTTGCTTCTTAGCCTTTTTTCTGCCATCTCTTTCAGTTTACTCAAGTCAGATCTCATTACCATGATTTGCTTTTCCAGGCGCCTTTTCCAAGGAGGTTGCTGTTATGGTTTCTGTTGGGTTGGTTGTGCTGGTGGTGTTGGTGTTCGAATCCCCACCAGTTCTGCTACTAATCTTGCTACCTGCATATGCCAAGTTATTTGTTTCTGTGATACTGGTGGTGTGTATTATGCCCATTATTTCATTGACTTCACTTGTTTTCTCCCTTAATTTCTTGTAGGCTTTCATGGATAGGATCTTTGTTCTCTCTGTATCTGGCTCCATCCATTGTCTAATCTATTCTAACCCATTCCGTCCTCTCTGTTACTTCGTCGGTTGTTTCTTCGTGTGTCGTTGTTTGATACTCCTCATCATCCCTGTCGTATTCTGTGGCATCGTCTATCAGTTCGTCTTCGTGTAATTCGTTGTCGTGTGACATTTCCCTTTCCAGTTCTTCTCTTTCTGTTGGGGAGAGCCAGTTCTTTTTCTTTATGTTCCTTACTTGGTCTGCAAGCCTCTGCTCTGTTTGGGGGGTGTTATTCCTCTCATTCCAGATGTTGACCAACCTTCTTCTATATCCTCTCTCCGTCGGGTTGCTTCTGATGTAGCATCTCCATATTTCCTTATTTTTCTTCTCTTGTCCATTTCTTCTTTTTGCTTCTGTAGCTCCAATCTCAGGCTGTTGATTACTGTCGTTGTGGTGGTCAGTTGCTGGATGAGAAATCCAAGTACCTGACCTTCTTCCCCTTCAATTAGGTTTGAATACCTGGTTGCCGGACGAAGCTCCTCTGTTGCCAGAGGCTCCATTTACGTCGTTGTCATTTATTCTTCATTTCTTTCCATCATTGCTGAGTTTGCTATTTAACCCATAGCTGGACCCTTACCCCATCAGGGATAGGTACTCATTTACA
>NC_087207.1:9680779-9683279 GCF_015104395.2 Macrobrachium nipponense
TTCCCAAAAACTCCAGCACGTAGACTGCCCGTAGCAGCACGCACCTCTAAATGTGACCGTAGCAATTAGTTTGGACGGTGACAAGGATAACGCGTTATCGTGAAATTTTACTCGTGCGTGACAAGTCGTCCATTTTACATATCACTTTCCATCATTTTTCCCTGATTTTTCGATACAGTTGACCGTATTAAGTTTAGATGGTGTCCCTCAGGTAAGAAAAACAGTACGGATTCTACATCTTATTTTTATGATTATTGTTACTGTTATTATTATCAATAGCAGACAACAATATTCTAAGTTAGTTTCGACATACTTGAATGCAAGAGAATCGTGGCAACAAAAGTACGAATAAATATATTACAATTATTAGAAACGAATGACTGTAAATGTTTATGTATAATGAAGGTAATTTTTTCTCGTTTAAAATGAGGACGTTAATACACACATATATATATATATATATATATATATATATATATATATATATATATATATATATATATATACTGGTAAAATGTTCTGTAACAACAGAGTTCCATCTAATAAAAGGAGCCCATAAAAACACCAAAATAGAGAATAAGTACTATATTTCAGAGACTGCTGTCTCCCTCTTCAGTAGATGAATGAGAAAAGTTCACAGAAAAAGGTGGTATTTATACCAAGAGGTCCATCCACAAACAAGCCATTTTAAGTCACCCCCGCTGATAATCCTCTAATCTTCTTAAGGGTTGGTTGAATGAAGACGTTTGTCGATCGTGTCCGAAATCCATCCTCCTTTTGAGATGTTCATTACCTGCTCTCTTTTATTTTTTAAGGCCGATTCCATCATTTGACCCTCTTTGACTCTGTACCGGCAGTTGCTGCTATAAATTACACGTGACAAATTCCAGTTTATTCTATGGTTATGTTCATTTATATGGTTGAAAATAGCCGAGTTCTGTTGTCCATACCTAACTGACCGTTTGTGTTGTATAATCTCTGGGAAGGGATTTTACCTGTAAATCCGATGTAAGATTGGTCACAGTCCTGGCATGGGATTTCGTATACCCCAGAGTCCTTTGGAGATGTCTTTTGTTGGACGTTAATCAGGGATTTGGCTAAGGTGTTTGGGTAAGTAAATACAAAAGGGTTCGATTTTCCGAGGGGGTTGGTTATTCTCTAATCGTGTCCAGGTGGGGAATTATTATTTTATTGTTGGGTGTATCTCTGGTCTTGTCTTTAGGGGGTCGGTAGAAAATTACGTTAGCTTTGTGAATTGCTTTCTCAATTATATGGTCAGGATATTTTAAAGACGAAAAGTTGCTTGCGAATTAGTTCAAATTCTTTTTCCAGGAATTCTGGGGAACAAATTCGTAAGGCTCTTAAGAACAAGTTTACTAGCTACACCTATTTTGATAGAAATGTCATGATAGCTAAAGTAGTGAATGTATGAAAGTGAGAACGTTGGTTTTCTGTATATGGTAAATTTGTATTCTGTCGTATCTCTGATTATTAAAAACATCAAGAAAAGGAATTTTGTTGTATGTTTTACCCATTTCAACTTTAAATTTGATGCGTGGGGGCACCTCTAATGTGTTTAATTTCGAGGAGGAATTCATTGAAATTGCCCCACCTATTATCCCAAAATGTTAGGATATCATCCACGTATCTCATCCACAGCATGTTTTTGGTTTTTATTGCATTTATTACTGTAGTTTCAAAGTATTCCATGTACAGATTGGCTAGAACAGGACTTAAAGGACTACCCATACTACACCCGAATTTTTGCTTGTAGAATGATTCCCGAATGAAAATACGTTATTAGATGCACATAATTCAACTAGCTTTATTATTTTGTCAAGCGCCAATGGGAAATGATCTGAATAGGGGGATAATTTTACCCTTAGAAACTGAAGAACGTCCTGTACTGGTACTTTAAGTGGAACAACGGAATCATCACATCAAGCTTAAAAGTTTTATGTTGTGAAGTGGTATATGTGCTTCTCTGAATTTGTGACAAAAACCTCTTCCGAATGTTTAATGTGACTGGGAGAAAAAGTGCCTAAAAAAAAAGGGGAAAGGAGGCCAGCTAACCATTTAGAAATTTTGTAATTGAAAGCACCGGCACATGAAACGATGGGTCTGAATGGAAGATTGTCTTTGTGAGTTTTGTTTTGGGAAGGCCATAAAAATAGGGTAATTTAGGATTAATTACTTAATTTAAATTTCTCTAATAGTTCAATACTCTTTTTGTCTTTGCCAATTAATCTTACTTTCCGAAAAAATTCTGTGGGAACGTTTTGGAGGGGATTTTTCGTCAGTTTTTCGTATGTGTTTTGTGTCGCTAAGGAGCTGGTTGATTTTTTGTCAGGTAGAAGTCTTTGTCCATTATTACGATTTTGCCGTCTTTGTCGGATCTACTTATTATAACATCTAACTTTTTTAGCGAGTGGATGGCTATCATGAATCTGCGGGGAACAGGATATTTCTTATGTAAGTCAGTTAAAGCATTTAGTAACAC
>NC_087207.1:9688279-9714420 GCF_015104395.2 Macrobrachium nipponense
GTATGCATTCGTCTTTGTTTAAAACATAGGATGTATTTTTCTATGCATGAGAAACTGTGCTTAGATAAGCATATTTGGCTTATTGACACAGAGCGGCCACAATTTACGGGCTCAGCATATTGCAAGGGGAGTATGGCCTGCCTCGGGATAGTCGCATGGAAGGTACCACTAGCCTCACTCGAGAGATAGTGCAGGGATGGGATACTACTGTATGCCTCGGGCTGTTCTGCCGCTTGACTGAGGGGTTGTTCTCAGGGGGGGAGGGGGGGAGAAATTTTTTTTTTCTCAGTGTGGGTGAACTCCCCTTTTTCCTTTTTTTTCTTTGTGTTGGGAGATGGATTTGCTTGACATTGGATGCTAAGATGTCAGCTGATTGATAAGTTGATGAAGGTAAATGCCAGTAGAGTCTTTTTTTAAGAAAAGAGATTTTTTTTTTTCTCTCTTGGACGAAGAGAAAGGAAATAAAAAGAGATTTTTTCTTTTTACGAGAATGAGGGAAAAGTAGTTAACATGCACGGGATGTGTATATGTTTCTTTGTGCCTTGAAAGACACAATATAAGGGGGTGGGACACACAGATTATTATTATGTGTTTGGAGAAATTACTTCGAATGCCGATGATTGGTGTTGTATCTGTGTTGTGTGGCAATGGTGTTATGTCATGGTGTTGCATGCTGGAGAAATTGTATGTCATAGGATTCAGCAATACTGTTGTATGCTATTTGTGAATTTCACCCTTACTTGAGATTTTTGCAAGAGAATTATTGCTATGGAGAGTTATTATTATTGTTATTATTAATAATTATTATACTTGAGATGTGTCACGGGAGGTTTGCTTAAGATATAATTATCATTACGGGAGAATTGTTTTACGAGAGATTTGAGATATTTCATGGGGATATTAGTTGATAATTATTACAGATAATTATTCAAGGAGAATTATTACAATGAATTAATGGGAGAAGTCTTGTGTTCATTATTTGTTGAGTTTTTGTAACTTTGGAGAATATTTCAGTGATTTCACGGGGATGAGTTTTGCTGAATCTTGATGAATCTGACTGAATCTTGGTGAATTGTGTGAAATTTGCTGAATTTTGTGCTGAATTTTTGGAGAATGGACAAGCATTAACTTTGTGATAATTTTTTGTACTGATACTGATGATTTTGATGATAGCAATTTTTTTGTGATTTTGTGATAATGATATTTCTGATACTGATTTTTTTTTATACTAATACGTGGGTGCCGTAATGCTATCAGGGAGGTGAAATCTTTTGTGATTATGGGAAGAACTAACAACACATTATTTTAGTTTTTTTCTTTTTTTTATGAGTTCAGCAGATAATTGCTTGACATCTAGTGAGTTACGGGATATAGTTAATGGTTGGCCGTTGATTTTTCTTTTCTCCTTTTTTGGAAATTAGCCGTCGCTGACATAAGTTTTTTTTATTTTTTTTTACCATGGGTGAATTTGAATTTATTTTTTCTCTCCAGTTAGTGTGAACATTATCTCAGTTCATGACTTAGAGTCCATTTAAGAGAAAGTGTTTGTTGTTTTAGCTATTTGATGCTATAGAGTAATATGGGAGGATTTTTGCATGTTTTGAATGCATACGTAATGGCACTACATTTTTTCTCTGGATATTTGTGTTCCAGAATTGTGAGTTTCTTGCACAATACCCTTGTTGTATTTGTGACAACTTTGTGAGAGATAGGAAACTTGGTTAAGTTTTCTAATGACTTATGTCGTAGTGCATATGGAGAAGTCTTGGCTAAGACACTGTGAGTTGGGAGTTCTGTTATAATGAGTTGTGGCACATTGGTGATTTTTTCTAGAACTTTCTAGACAGTTTTATTTGCCGAGTTTTTGCTTTTTTTTAGCAGTTATGCTAAACGGAGAGAGTTTTTTATAGTTTTTACTATACATTGAGTTATTCTTAGGAGAATTGGAGTTAGAATTGAGATATAATTGAGATATAACATATGGGAGATATATTTTTGGCCATTTTTGATATTTGCCAATGTGGTATGAGCTATGTTTAGTTCAATTATTTTGCAGCCATCTCTGTTGCAAATGGAGACACTATTTGGAGATTATGGGGCAATATTTGTGAGTGAGTGAGTTATTTGCCTTGAGCGCACATTTTTTTGGAGATATTATTTGGAGCCTTGTTTTGTTCCACACGGAGTTATTGGGGAAATAGAGGTAAAGATTTTGTATTTGCCGAAATAGAGGTGATTATTCTCTATTCCTGGAGTGGTGTCTTTTTTTTTACTGATATGTGGCTATTAGAGAAATAAGAGAATAATATAAGGGGGTTGGTTATTAACCAAATGGAGGAAATATTTTATAACCGGAGGGTGTTATTATTGATATGATGTCTCATAATGGAGTTGGAATTAATCTTGGGCGGATGACCTTTTTTTTTGTGGTTATGGAGTTTTTTTGAGCAACGAGAAGATTTCTGAGGTTCTCTTTTTTGATTTCGTAACTATTTAGAGGCGAATGGCATTACTGCATTACGAGTCATATGGAGATGTGTGTGCATTTTTTTTATGTTCACAAGTGTATTATTCTTGAGAAATATACAATTTGGGGAAAAGTCATGTTGAGAGAATAAGTCTTCGAGACAAATTTTTGAACACATTAGTCCATATCCTGGAGTTAATTCTGTGAAATGTGTCAGTTAGACCTTTTTTTTCTTGAGAATCATGAGTTTCCAAACTTATGTGTCTGACTAGACAATTTTTGTGTTGTTGTTTGAGCATGCGTCCGCAGGTGATTTTTCTGCTGACAGGCGATCTGATGAGCCGTGTGCTGATTCTTTTCCCTCTGATGGTGACAGATCAGAATTTTTGCAATATCTGGAAATGTGGCTATAGCATTTCACGAAAGCGCATGTATGAGAGTTTGTTTTTCTGCAAATTCCGGGCTTTACATGGAGCATTTCTTGGGGAAAACGCGGGAGTTATGCATATTATACATGTATTATGTATTTTGTGATTGGGGAAATCTGCTTGTGATTATTACCTCCTTTATTTTTATTATTTTTCTTCCTTTTCCTATGAGAGATATAATTTGGGGATTGAGCTTAGTAGCATTTCTTTTTTGGACGGGAGATTTGATTTTTACCGGGAGATGTAATTTTTCTAGGGTTGTTACTTACGTAAATGGGAGTTTGACATTAAGTCTCATTGTGATTAATTATTGAGCAGTAAAGGGGTTTTTGCTGTTAAAAGTTGGAGATTTTTGCTGATTTTGTGGGTTGTTTTGAATGTCAGAACTTGGGAGAATATGTTTTTTTTGGGTCTGGGTGTTTACGTGATTCTTTTCTTTCTTGAGCTCGTTACGATTTTTTTCTTTTTTTTTGCGAGCACATTCGAGTTCGAATGTGAGTGCAGAATTCCGTGGAGTTGCTGTGATTTCTGAGTGTGTGTGTCTGATGTGTGAGTTTGGAGAACTTGATGTTTTTTTTTTCTTAGAGAGTTGCGATAATGACTTATCATTTTAGTAGTCATATTTGAGGGAGTTAATTGGGAGACGTTCAGTTAGTATTTCTGACCTTTTTGAGATCATTGTTTGATAGAGGTAGTATGTTTGGGTTATTTTCTTAGATTGATCAGAGACTTGACTGACATACTAACACACACCCGAAGGGAAAAGTCGTTCCCCGACACCAGCAAGACGTCCACCAGCCGTGAAGAGAGGTTGCTGCCATGTTGCCCAGGGTGATTACAAGTATTTGTCCATGATGGGTGTGATCGCGAGAATTCTACAGCGTGTCTTTTTTTTGGGGATCTACAAAGAAGCCGTGAGGGTCTTCTACGATGAGGGAGCATTCCGTCTTCCTACAGTTGCTACAGCCTGCTTACGTCTGCTGTCTGTTCAGCTACTTGCAGACAAGCGAAGAGGGATATTCAAGAATCCTAATGCAGAAAATATGAGAGAAAATGCGTCTTGTGTTATTGGGAGATAAAGCGTGATAAGACTTTATTTTATAATGCCAAAGACGTTGCAGTTTTACTTATTTTATTTTAAGCCGGCCAATGTTTTTATTATATAAGCAATTTTTGCTAGGCTGGGAGCTAGCATATAGGTGCGAGGCCGAGCAATCTGTAAGACATAGGGTTTTGATTAATAATATATTGTTCGTGCATTCTCTGTAACCTGTGGAATGTGGAGGACAGTGCAGAGTAACGACCTGAGAATAGCTGATCAATGAGTTTCTAGGGGATGGCGTGAGATAAAAGTGCTTAGTTCAGGAAGTCAACGTACGACAGTTTATGAACTCTTCTCAAAGTGCATTTGTGAAACTAGATGCAGCTAGAACCACGAGGTGCTAGCGAACTGTGTGTTCGTATGTGCGTGTGCGCCTCTTTCTGTTAAAAGCGTTCATATCCAAACCTATGGGAGGGATTTTGACAGAGGGCTTCGAGTCATAGGCAAAGATGCCGTGGCATTCGCCGGGGGAGTTTTTTGTGACATAGTGTTTAGTGTCCGTTGGGAATGGGTAAGTGTTACCTTTACTTTAGCCAAAGGGGTGGCTTGTTTGATATCTTGTAAGATGTTCCATTTTATTAACTTTGTCTTTAAACTTGTGTGTGTACTTACCGGGATGTGTTCTGTATCTTTGGCAGACGGTTCTGGATTTCGTGGGACAGAGTTCCCAGGGAGAGGTGTGGACCTTTTGGGTGACTTGACAATGTTAGTCTGTAAGACTGGTTACTTAGTTAATTGATTTAGTTATTATTGTAAATAAACGTTATGTTATGATGCAACTCTCATCATTTTCATTACCTGTTAGAATGGAGAGAAAGAGTGGAGAGAGAGAGAGAGAGAGAGAGAGAGATGGGGTGATTGCCGGGAGAGAGAGAGAGAGAGCCTGTGTATGTAATGTGTGGGGGTCTGCCTTCCGTTTCGTGTCCACGCTTACCTTATGAATACTGTGGGTTCTTCCCCCATGTTTATATATATATATATATATATATATATATATATATATATATATATATATATATATATATATATATAGTATATATATACACGTCACACATTCACCTCCCCTCTCCACTTAGGCGAGTACTTTCATCGCATCTCTATGATGCTGGTTTCTTGTCATCCCATCCCACCCCTTAAACAAATAATGAGAGGGTTCTGCGTACATGGGGAATATAGAACCTATTGGTAATGCAGGGGATTTAAAACAGAATATATATAATATCTAATATATATATATATATATATATATATATATATATATATATATATATATATATATATATATATATATATATATATATATATTCTGTTTTAAATCCCCTGCATTACCTAATAGTTCTATATTCCCATGTACGCAGAACCCTCTCATTATTTGTATAATATTCATCGTCCGTTCTGTTTGATCATCATAAAAGGCGATGATACTCTTTCCCCCTCCGTCCCATAACCAATTACCAGCGCCAAGCAAACACGGCTGTTTAAGGGCTGGGATGACAAGAACCAGCATCATAGAGATGCGATGAAGTACTCGCTTAAGTGGAGAGGGGAGGTGAATAATGTGACGTATTTTACGATACGATTATTACTTGAAATTTACGAGGCTTCTCTTCCCCCCCTCACCCCCCATCCTCTCTCTCTCTCTCTCTCTCTCTCCTCTCTCTCTCTCTCTCTCTCTCTCTCGTCGGCAAAAGATTGTAAACTAAAGTTTTCAATACGATGATGTGAAAGCATGTCTTAAAGTTCAGTTCATTTCGTGTGTTTTTTTTTTTTTTTTTTTTTTTTTACAGACATGGAATAACTCACAGAATCTTCTTCCATCTTAAAGTTCAGACGGAAATACCAAATAGATATATTTTCAGAAATGGGACAGCAAACTGATGGAGGAAGCGAAAAAGAGCGAAAACACACACACACACACACAACACAGATTATGAAACTGAACTAATACGATCCTTTGAGCGATAAAGACAATGTGAAAAAAAAACTCGTGTAAATAGATGACCCCTCTCTCTCTCTCTCTCTCTCTCTCTCTCTCTCACAGGTCGTCGTCTCACCTGAGGCACCTGGTCCCTCTTTGCTTAATTAGCAAAGGGTCGTGTTCATGGACCAAACAATCGATGTTTATAAGCTCTTTCCCCTCGAGTAAGGGGACGGCAGGTTAAACAAAATACCTTTAAGAAAAAGTTTGAGAAAATTGCAAAATAATTTATTTCGGCTCGAGGTTATTGAAGCGTAAGCGTTAGGGATTTATGCTGTTTTTGTGAGAATTTATTCTTACTAAACATCCAAAATGCAAAGTGCTAATCATTCACGATCCGACAAGCATATGTAAAAATCCGAGATGTAAGACGTTAAGGAAAATAAAACCAACGCCAAAATTACGAAGTTTTTTGTTACAGAGAGAGAAAAAATGGTGACCGAATCGAATGAGTCTATCATTGACGATTGACGCCAAATGATGCTGAAACTGGTAGCCAGGCTTCATGAAAACAATATCTAATTTTTTTTTTAAATCAGATTCTAGCAACTTATTGTAATTTATTCAAGTCGAACTTGGAAATTATATATATTTACCAAAATGCTGATATAAATAGATAGAGGAATCTCGTAACGCGTTCATGTGTATAGTACTTGGTTTATCGGAGCATATCGGGATATCTGCCTGATCACTCCCAACGAATTCTCGGGGGAAAATTTCGGGTGTAGGTCCATTGTTCATTCTCGACAAAAGGCGTCCGCTTCCGCAACCTTCTGCGAAGTTGTCAGGAAAACCTGCTCTCGGGTCACGCCACGAACCCATTGAATTGAAGAAACAAAGAACTGGAAAGGCTTTGCATTATGTTGGTGTTTTCTATTAAGTTTATTTTTTGTGTTATTTACCATCGGAGGAAAATTCTGGCTTGTTGAAAATTTTAGCGTAGGACAGCACCACGAATCCATTGAATTGAAGAAACCATGAACCGAAAAGGCTTTGCACAATTGTCAAAAGTACACGTCATTGAAAAACTGGTGAATGTGGGAAATCTAGCATTGGGTCTTCTTAAGATAATGATAAAATACATTTTTGCGTAGATGAGTGAATTTAGCATCAGTATCTTCATGCACAAACAGTTTCCCACAAAGGTAACAGAAAAAAGATCTCCAAAAGGTCAATGTAAGCTTGATGCTATTTGAAAACACCAAGATAGACAAAATAAAATTTCACATTACTGGGAAAAAATAATCATCTATTCCTTTGATAGTTGATGAGAAAGAGGCCTCAACATAACTTAGACTGTAGAGCGATAACAAATTTAATGTTAAGGTCAAAGGCCTTTGCTGTCCAGTCTTCTAAGAGATTCTTATTAGTCAGGGTGAGTAGAGCAATATATATACGAGGGACAGACACAATATTACCACATTCCGTTTGAAGGAGTATGAATCATTTGAGAACCTCTGAATTTTGATACAGAAAGGCTTCTTCAGTGA
The DNA here is from genome assembly GCF_015104395.2 of Macrobrachium nipponense. Taxonomy (NCBI): domain Eukaryota; kingdom Metazoa; phylum Arthropoda; class Malacostraca; order Decapoda; family Palaemonidae; genus Macrobrachium; species Macrobrachium nipponense. The sequence goes on from NC_087207.1 coordinate 9,695,745, forward strand.
TTCAGCAACTATGGAAATTGGATATCTATGAAATGGCTTTTTTAATTTGCTGCCTAGATTTGTAGTAAACCTTGCTGTTTTTTTTTTAATATCACCTGGTAACGCAAGAAAGGCAAGATGTCTGTACACTACCATCGTCACTTCGCGGAAGGAAAATGCTATGCCTAAATCACTTACTTTTTTCTTATTCTGATCACCTAGGGCTTTTTATAATGTGATTTAGAATCATGTCTGAGGTCGATGTTCATTGTGCGAAGCTGTGCCTTGTAGGTAGACCTTGTTTTGTGGGCATTCTTCAAGAGTTTTTCTTTAAATTCCTTTAATGGAAACGGTAGACGAGTCGTTCATGTCCCCTAGAGATGTTTTTGATTGCAGAATTCTTGGTGACTTGGTGAAGATTTGGTGAAGTCTGTCGCATTCTGTGGTGGCCAGACGTGAGCCTCTAATTCCTTTCCTAACTGCATTGTGCGAAATTAAATAGGACAGGAAAACAGTTAAAAAACGGATATCTATTGACGGTGCTTCAATCCGGTCACTGGGCAGTTAGTAAAGTAGATTCACATCAACCGTGCATCTGATGTCTAGGCCAGTCCCTTACGACGCTGCTGATTGGCTGTTGATAAGCCAGTCACAGGGCTGGAAACTCTCAGTCTCTCTCGAGAGTTCACATGGGTAGGATCTATACTTCACCTCTCCTGAGGTACTATACATCTTTCAGGAGAGGTGAACATACATCTTGCCTACGTGAACTCTCGAGAGAGACTGAGAGTTTCCAGCCCTCTGAGTGGCTTATCAACAGCCAATCAGGAGCGTCGTAAGGGACTGGCCTAGACATCAAATGCACGATTGATGTGAATCTTACCTAAGTAGGTAACCCACGAATAGATGGATTTTGCATGTTGCGGAATTATGACATCGGTGGGGGGGGGGGAGGGTTAGAATGGCGGCGGTTCGGTGATGAAAAAGGTTTAATCTGGAAATGAAGTGTACACGATGAATGAGAGTGGAGAAAGAGATAGATAGAGTTTCAAAGATACTGAGACGAATGAAGGCTTTAAAATGGCTTTTATAATATATATATATATATATATATATATATATATAATATATATATATATTATATATATATATATATATATATAGATATAATAAAAATTGTACCTAGATTTTTTAATACTTTCGTTTGACAAGGTTCATCAAACAACATAGCGTTCATTTTTTCGTTCTAATTCAGGAAAAATAGGTCATATTCTCCCTGTGAACTTTGGTGGAATCCTGCTTTGGTTCAGAAAGAAAATGTTGGTAGACCGATGATCTCCACACGCGAAACGAAAATACTTAGAAAGAGTCACATACAAATATACACGCGTAAGTATCTGTGGATATATATATATATATATAATATATATATATATATATATATATATATATATAGATATATATATATATATATATATACTACAGTCGCTTTTCAAAAAAAAAAATTAGTATCTAGGTTCCAAACCCTTTTTATGACCTTTGTGTCCTCCTTGTCTCCTTTCCCTTCATTTTTCCATTCCTTCTATCATTTTTCCTTATTTTTTTTTCCCTTTCTGCTCTCGTTTTTCCCTTAATTTTTCCTCAATACGACGCCCCTCGCTTCAGCTGTGTGGGTTTCTCTATCTCCCCTACTGGAAAGGCAGTCATTCCCACAAAACCCACACCACCCGGCCCCCTGCCATCCGGGAGAAAGCAGAGGAAAGGAAATTGACGTTTTCCCTAATTTGTAAAATCAATTTGACAACTTAAGAATTGGGTAATGACATCTGAATTGACGGTGGTTTTATCTACTGCAATTGCTGCTGGCCTTACATAACACCAGCTGTTACTGCTGCCATCACATACCTACTTCTTAGTTTTCTGCAAAAGAGAACTACTGAAATGATTTTGTCTGTCCGTCCGCCACTGTTTCTGTCATCCCTCAGATCTTAGAAACGAATGAGGCTAGAGGGCTGCAAATTGGACTTTTGATCATCTACCCTCCAATCATCAAACGTACCAAATTGCAGCCCTCTAGCCTCAGTAGCTTTTATTTTATTTAAGATTATATTTAGCCATAATCGTGGGTCTGGTAACTATATAGCCCTTGAAAAAAGTACGATGGAAGGAATAAAACAAGACAAGTTAAAATCGCTCGCTTTGACGAAAGTTTATACTTCCGTATAAAAGATAACTTTTGACAACTTGTGAGCTGTTGCTGGTTGGCTTGTTGTTGAAAGAAGGAATTACCTGTGTCAGAAGTAACTACAGGTATGCTGTCTTCCTTCTTTATTCCCCACCGTTATTCAAGAAACTCTGAGGATATAAATAAAAATTTATTCTAAATGTAAAGGAAAATGTTTTTAGATCACCTAGTAACTCAAGCAATAAACTTAATAATAGTCAGCAAGGCTTAGAATTTAGATTTTGAGCCAATGAAGTAAAAGATTGATTATTTATTTGCCGTCGAAAATACTAAATGCGACTATCGCTAACCACAACAGGCCTAAAGACCTGGAAACTTCGACTTAAAGAAAAGATAACATCTGGCCAATAATCTAACAAAAAGGAGCCTAAAAATTGCTAACAACTTTATGGGGTAACGCCAAGTTACGGAAGTGATAAATTATGAGTACTGAAAAAAAGCAGCATCCACAGGGCTTATTTGTTGGGAATCGAGCAAGGGAATAATTATCCAAGATAAATAAATTGACAGGGAATCACTTGTAGAAAACCAGCATAATTTTCACAATGACGTACCTTATCAGTACCATTCCTCTGAAATTAGGTGACGATAGTGTCGTTGATGTTAAAACACATATGGCTGGTCTCATCTTGTGCAGGATGGCGGAGAAAATAGGTGTATTACCCCTCCATTATACGGTCTTGACGAACTAACATTAATTATTGGGTTTTTATTCCAAAAGACTTGCGTCAAGTAAGAAAGTCATCTTCCAACTGTTTCATTCCAACTGCCTTTTCTCCGCCGGCGATGGTTCCTTCAAAACTTCGTAATACTGCGAAAGAACAAGACCACCAGCAGATAGTTCCGAAAGAGTAGTTAGGTAGTTTACACTTGAAAGGATTACCGTCAAAACGAAAAACAATATGCTGTGTTTACCCTCAAGTGCAAACAACCATTAATACTAATTCATAATTTACATAAATTATCACTGGGTAACCTAGTTTTATCCAAAAGAGAGAAGAGGAATAGAACACGAACACTCAGTAAACAAATAATTCCTAACAATAGGACACGGACATTTAATAGGCCGTGGATAAAGTTTCATGGGCTGCGGGTCATTCAGCATTATTCCGAGACTACCGAAAGATAGATTTATTTTTGGTGGCCTTGATTATATGCTGTACAGAAAACTTGATTGCGCCGAAGAAACTTCGGCCCATTTTTACATGTATTTACACTGCCACAGAAATCACATTTCTGCTTCTCTTAGCTTCTATTACTGCTATAGCTACTGATGATGCTGCTTGTTTTGCATGGCTAATCCTGTTATTATCGCATAACTGCTGCTGCTAATTATCTCACTATTATCACTAACAATATTATCAAAAAAAAACCAAAATCCGTTAATGCGGTGCTTCTATTTCTAAACTTCACCATCTGACAGGATTTTTTTTCCTGACTAATTCAGGCATTTTCTTGAAGTCTGGTGTTCTTCATAAAGATATTACATAAAAGCATTTCTCTTCCAAATATAACTATTCTGAATATCGAAGCCGCATCATTATATATATATATATATATATATATATATATATATATATATATATATACATATATATATATATATATATATATATATATATAATATATATATATATATATATATATATATACGTAACAGGAATAGTTGAGGGAAAAAAGTAAATTACTTGAACTTACCGTAAAAAGGATTTAAAGTGAACATTTACTAGAGGAAAAGGTCGCCAGAAACTCAGCTAATTACTTTACATCTATTTATTTACAAGAGGCCTGCTTAACAGCCAGGGTTAAGTAATGCAACTGGTCCCCACATGGACTAATAATATCTCTCAAGTGGATGATAGCTGGCTCAAATGAGATTTACGTGAAAGCTGGTTTCGAAATCTTGCGGTATGCAACACTTGCAAGCGAGGAGACTTGGACACGTGACTCAGGGAATCTGGAAAAGGATCCCAGATTAGACAAGATAAAAAGAGAAAGGACTTCTTGCACAAGTTACGATTATTCAGTTCTCTAACACTGGGGAAAAGGAACTCTAATTTTAACTGAGGTATGCACTGAAGACTTAGTCTTCAGCAAGTTACAAGGGGTAGCATGTGGCCCGATGAGGACAAAGGGCTTTTGATGTAGGAGGGATAAAGTGAGAGACTTTGGAAAATGAAATTAGCAAGAGTCGTATGGTAGTAAAAGGTGCTGGTTTGGAGTTTACACTTTCTAGACGTACCTTAATTACTTCAGGCTTGGACCTGGGTCGTGCTCTGAAGATAGTCCCACCAGCGTTTGGACAGAGGGCTGACGTCCGTCAGAGGAGGAGGCTAGAGGCATGTCTGCCTAGCTTTTGCAGTAGCTTCTGACTGAGAAAGATGCTGGTTCTCACTTAATTACTTGGGGCTTCCATACACCGCCTCGGGCACTGCCTGAAAGCGTAAACAACAGCCAGCAAATCGGAAGGAGGTAGTCTTATTGTAGAGGTCCCTAAAATCCATCTCGAGGCCTAGCTCCTCTCGTGACTTGCCTAAATACCCTAAGCTTCCGTCAGACCGGAAATTCCTTTCTAGCCTTCTACCGCGTGTTTTTCCCCCAAAATCAGTTGCTTTAGGAGAAGGCATGGCTGCTTCTTTTATAACTAAGATACCTTAAATACTGCTGGGGAGATGAGGCGTTCAATAAACGTAGCAGCTCCCCCTGTTAAGAAGGCATTCACTCCCTTTTGGGCGTGAAGGCCTTGGCTTAAATAAGTTGATCGTCTCGACTACCCAGTTCTCCTACTCTAACTAAGTTTTTTGAGCAGTGATACAGCTAACTACAGTGACCTACCTAGCTTATAGGTGGAGATGCTAAGTGTACTAACTTATTGGGTTAATGTAGTCTAGCCTAAGTGATAAATACGGGTCGTCTGTGACGACAGTCTACTCTACCCCTAGATAAGGTTACTTGAAAATTCTTTCTGCTAGTACCCTAATGCCCAGGTACTAAATCCTTAGCCTAACCTACTCAATACAGTTAATTGGGGACGCAATCATTCCAGAGTGTGGTACGCACAGCAGCGGTTCGGCGACCGAATTGTTAAAATACATTAGATGAGGTAATGATGCGTGAGGATGATGTGTGGTTAGTGGACCAGGATGGAAATGTAATGAGGTAATTATATTTAAATGAGGGTTAGTATTACCAATTCTAGGGGTTAGAGGGTTAGTTTTACTGGCAGAGATCAGGCTACCTTCTCTGGGTAGGTGCCAGGATCACTCTGCAAATGAATGTGACACTGTACCTCGGGACAGGTGTCAGGAGAGCATGTGCTCTTTGGTTAGTGTGTTAATGATTTGTTATGTCCCTTCTTCTTCTTCTTATTCCTCCAAGGCCTGGCTATACCAGTCCTAGGAGTATACGGAGGCACCGATCTGGGGTGGAAGGCCAGAAACGCAGTCAGGAGCAGAGGCAGCGGTAGCCTGAGGGATTTCAGGACACCCTACTTCGGTCTCTGCAGCAACCGTCGTAGAGGTGGAATCTACTGCAGGGGAGGCCCTCACTTCGGCTGCTGTGACAACCGTCGTAAGGGGAAAACTCCAGGCTGACTCCTGGTTGGGCAGTTCCTGGTCGTTAAGAGGAGGTGTGAAGGTAAGGCCTGCCGGAGGTTCATCCTCGGGCGACAGAGGTAAGGGCGACAGATGATGGCTGGAGATTGGCCATGGGCTGCGGTAAGCTCCATGCCTGTTGGAGGATCTCCGGTAGGAGGATCTTTGATAAGGTTAGGCGCCGGCGCTAGCTCGGGGCCAGGCGCAGAGGTCAAGTTCTGCTCAGTGCTGCCAAGTGGCACTGGCAGAGTGTTGAGGTCGACTGGACCTGTGACGGGTAACAGAGGTGCAATACCTCTCAACGGGCCCTTGGTAATGGGAGACTTCAGGTAGCTTGCAACTGCAAGTGTACATACCTTGGTAAGGTGAGGTCGTGCGACCTCTCAATTGGACGGTGGGAAGGATCATCTTACTATGATTGATGCCTTCAATCGTGATCAGTTTGCCGTCTATCGACGGTAGCCCCTCGGGAATTTGACTTCCTGTATCAGGGGAGATTGGGTGCCGGAGTCGTCAAGGCTCTGACGTGTCTTGGTGGATAATGACCTTGGAGGGGTGCGACGGTTATAGGGCCCCGAGCTGGGGGTCCTAGTAACGAAGGATTGGTAAATGCCATTGCGATGGCGGGAATATTGTAATTCGCGCACCCTCCGTAGTTGGCAGACATGTGACCCTTGCGGCCACAGTCTCAGCAGAACTAGTTTGAGAACTTCTTCTGTGGCACTGGACGGTAAGGCCGAGATGCCCCACAGGTTGTGAATCTGTGGAGTCACCAAGGCTGGCAGTGTGCTCTGCAACAGGTGAAGAGTCCTCTCTGGGCCGTGATTTGATGTGGAGAGGTAGCTTGGCCCTGGAGTGGTGTGGGGGAGGGACATCCCTAGAGGAGGTCCCGTCCCAATAGGAAACCTACTCCATGCCGAATTGTACGTATTACACCTAGGCGGTGAGGTTTGGTGCACCAAGGAGTGTGATCTGCAGGACGACTGTGGGACGGTCTTGGACTGCCCTTCGACCCAAGTCATGGCCCACCTGATGTGCTCGTCGACGGTGGCACTGGCTGGCACTTGGTCCCGGTCTATGAGACACAGATCGGAGCCGGTATCTACCGTAACTGGCAGAGTCACGGGTAGGGTAGAGCCATCCAGGGGTGCCACTGTGACTGAAGTGGTCCACACCCGCTCAGGGTGAGACCTGGACTCGGGCATAACGGCCGAGGAGGTTGTGGCACTGATCAGGTGGACGTGCCTGGTCGAAGGCACATGCTTGGGGCACCCAGGATATCCGGGGGAGTAGTGCCCTGTAGCCCCACAGGCTCTGCCAGGAACCCCTCTGCTGGGCTGGTCTCCGTAAGGCATCTGACTGGTCTTGAGAGGAGGCTGAGGCACCATTCGGTGGCCTAGGAGGGTTCTGAGGAGGTTTGTGGTTCGCAGCGCTCTTGAGGCGGCACTCTGCTGCGAGGTGACCCACTTTCTTGCAAACGTTGCAAGTCCGTAGGTGTCCTTGGTGGGCGTCCTTTGGCCATGTGGATCCAGAGAGGTGACCGGGTGCTGTGAGAGGGGTTGTTGAAGGTCTCCCAGTCGTCAGCCAGGCGACAAGCTTCCGCAACTGTCTTGGGTTGCTTGTCGTTAAGGTGCACTGCGAGTGGCCCAGTACACACTGGTAGAGGTCTTTCCAGCATGATCCTGTTACAGCATCCTGGAACTTGGTGCACGACAGGCCTGAGCCAGCGCTTTCCAGCTTGGATTTTGTGGTAGGAGTAATCTCCCCAGGCCCAACCAACTTCCTTGGCCTGACCTCGGAAACGCTGCCTCCACCTCTCCGGGGTGATCTCATAGGCCTTTGTAATGATCCGGCGAACTTCCACCAGGTCCCTTCGCTGACCCTGATCCAGTGAGCGGAGGCAGTCTTAGCCTTGTCATCAGGTGCTTGGCAAGCAGGGCGGCCCTCTCTATCTCAGTGTAGGGTAGTTCTCGAATAGGGCTTTCCACTTCTTCCAGCCATGCCTCGGCTCATCCTCAGTCCACTTCGGGATGAGAGCGTTAATGCTGGCAATAGGACTGTGTGACACCGTAGGTGTGGGGCTGGGAGCTGGCTGCATGGCTAGGGCTTCGACGTTCACCTGTCGTGCCTTCTCCATCTCGAGCTCCTTCTCCTTGAGAGCTAGCTCATGCTTTCTCTCTTCTTCCCTTGCCTTCCTCTCTGCTTCTTTTTCCTTCCTTTCTTCTTCTCTGGCGGCTCTCTCTTGCAGGAGCAGGTCGTCCATCCGCCCCTTCACCCACTGGGTGAGTTCCTGCCCAGTGTAACCGGCGTTCGTGCCCAGAGCCATGAGTGTCTGGAGCCTCTCCAGCTCCATGGATATATGTGGTTGGGCAGCAGAAGCCATTTTCTTTAGGCTGCAGTGAGGCCCGGATGAAAAAGTCTTAAAAGACTGGGTGCTCTGTGGCACTTTGGATTGGCACCTTCTGATGAGGCGGAAAAATCAATGGACAGTGTGCAGCGCACATCACACTTAAGGGCATTCCTAAGTTGGGAGACGCTGGAATGGGCACTTATGGAGGCGTTCCTTTTTTGGAGCACTGGTAGTGTGCGGGTGTGTCCCGTCGGACGACACTACATGCAGTATACTCAAGTATACTGAAATGAAATGGCACTCTGTTCGTGGCAGAGTGGATGGTGGAGGCGAGAGGAAAAGGTGGGAGTACTTCAGCAGCAGCACGATGGACAGTGCCAAGAATTAGTGGCACTGTAAAATGATACGACCTGTGGTGCACTGGTGGTGGCCAGTCCTAGACTGGTAAACGACTTCCTTGATGGAAGTAATGAAGGTTGTGCAAACTGCGCTTGCGGTATACGCAAGTCTTTTGTGATAAAAAAATGAAAAGGCCACTCGGGCAACGACAGGTAATGGTAATATGAAAATGCTCAGTCCTATGCTGAAGTAATCGATAAATAAAATATATGCTTGCAAAACTGCAAGGGACACGGGCGTGTACGTATCACGCTCAGTGTAAATGAAAGACACAAGAGACTAAAATAATGTTAATGTATGGGTAATGGTACTGGACGTAGTACTCTTGGCTTCGTGAATAATAGGTTCTGGTTCTCTCTCTCTCTCTCTCTCTCTCTCTCTCTCTCTCCTCTCTCTCTCTCTGAGAGGGTGAAAATGATATATATGATGAACTCCCTTGTATGTAATTGAACTAATACTTTTAGTTTTAATATGACGCACTTGAGTTAAATGATTTACTTACGTTAACGTGTAATGAAAGAATTGCTTTCGAATAAGTTTTATGTAAACGATAACGCACTAGCGATGAACGATGTTTACGTTACTGGTAGCGGCTTGCGCTTATGAAATGATTTGCGTTTTAATATGAAATTTACAACGATGCATTTTACGTGAACAATTCTTGTAATTTTACTGTACTTTGAAGATTTACGTTAACTTTACGTAAGGTTACTAGGTCCCTCCCTGACAAGTGAAAATGACGGTAAGGATTTGAAACGATGTTAGCAAACATTTGTAAAGAGGTTACGTTAAGTACGAAGTGAAATGAAACTTTCGCTCAGCGAGCGGGTGAGCGATGCTAGGTGAAACGCGTGGTGAGCGAACAGAGGACAGCTGATTTCTGTAAACGCGGAGGCGATTTACAACAAGAAATTCTAATTTCTTATTCAAGATGAATTACGTTAATTTCTCTGGCAGAATGATATATACTAGTACCGAGATTGATATTATTTACGTTAAAACTTTGAGACTTACGTTACTTTGCTTAAATCGTTGAGATAATGCTTAAAGGGATAAAAAACATGGCTGCGCTTTGTGAGACCTAAGGTTGGCTGGGAAAGCGCATGCGTCCAGCTGACGAGAGCTGGCTGGCTAAGCAGTTACCAACACTTGGAATGAAACCTACGTTAAAATGAATTCCCCTAACATATCACAGACAAAAGAATTGTACACTTCTTTTGCCGTAACTATTAGTAGAACACTCCTAACTAGCTAGGCTTTCTAACACAACAATAAACCCTGGCAAAACACTTCCTAGTTTGATCTAGTACTTTCTGGCATCTATCTAACACGTGCTCGTGTGAGCTCATACAATACACGACAATACAAAATCACAGGATTCGCTTGGCGCTTCACCGTTACAATATAATAATAATTCTCACTTAACACTTATTTAAACCACTTCATATAAAAATATACTTAAACGTACCTTAAGCTACATTTGTTATAAAATAATCATATTATATGAATGGTATACCTTACCGTGAGTCAGTGTGTGTCTTCCGCTGCAAGTGTGCTTTGATTTGCGCTTTGTAAAAACATTTACACTACGTTTTACAAAGGGATAACGCGTTCTACAAGCTTTTTTAGCAAGCTAGGTTCGAATCTTCGGCGAGGTCGACATTGTTACGTATGGGCCTGCCTTGAAAGGGATTCCAATACGTAAAACAGGAATAGTTGAGGGAAAAAAAAGTAAATTACTTGAACTTACCGTTAAAAGGATTTAAAGTGAACATTTACTCTAGAGGAAAAGGTCGCCAGAAACTCAGCTATTTACTTTACATCTCTATTTATTTACAAGAGGCTGCTAACAGCCAGGGTTAAGTAAATGCAAACTGGTCCCCACATGGACTAATACTATCTCTCAAGTGGATGATAGCTGGCTCAAAATGAGATTTAATTGAAAAAGCTGTTTCGAAATCTTGCGGTAATGCAACACTTGCGAGCGAGGAGACTTGGACACGTGACTCAGGGAATCTGGAAAAGGATCCCAGATTAGACAAGATAAAAAGAGAAAGGACTTCTTGCACAAGTTACGATTATTCAGTTCTCTAACACTGGGGAAAGGAACTCTAATTTAACTGAGGTATGCACTGAAGACTTTGCCTTTAGCAAGTCCAAGGGGAAGCACGTGGCCCGATGAGGACAAAGGGCTTTTGATGTAGGAGGGATAAAAGTGAGACTTGAAAATGAAATTAGCAAGAGTCGTATGGTAGTAAAAGGTCTTGTTTGGAGTTACACTTTCTAGACGTACCTTAATTACTTCAGGCTTGGACCTGGGTCGTGCTCTGAAGATAGTCCCACCAGCGTTTGGACAGAGGGCTGACGTCCCGTCAGAGGAGGAGGCTAGAGGCATGTCTGCCTAGCTTTTGCAGTAGCATCTGACTACGAAAGATGCTGGTTCTCACTTAATTACTTGGGGCTCCATACACCGCCTTGGGCACTGCCTGAAAAGCGTAAACAACAGCCAGCAAATTGGGGAAGGAAAAAATAGGTCTTATTGTAGAGGTCCCTAAAATCCATCTCGAGGCCTAGCTCCTCTCGTGACTTGCCTATCTAACCTAAGCTTCCGTCAGACCGGAAATTCCTTTCTAGCCTTCTCCATTGTGTTTTTCCCCAAAATCAGTTGCTTAGGAGAAGGCATGGCTGCTTCTTTTATAACTAAGATACCTTAAATACTGCTGGGGAGATGAGGCGATCAATAAACGTAGCAATATATATATATATATATATATATATATATATATATATATATATATATATATATATATATATCGAACTACAAATGTCCTTTAATATCTAATTCGCTCTACCTCGGAATTAATATATTTTCATATATGCTTAACCGAGGGGGAATTTATTAAGCGATAATAGAATTGGCGATCGACAGGCGCGAACCAGCGACCTCTCAATTCCAGGACTGGTCAGTCCTAGAGGTGAGGTCGCGCCTGTGATCCAAGTCTATTATCGCTTAATAAATTCCCCCTCGTTCAAGCATATATGAAAATATATTTAATTTCCGAGGTAGAGCGAATTAGATATTAAGGACATTTGTAGTTCGATATATGTATATGAATCACGGTTATGTGATAGATTATATATATATAGATATATATATATATATATATATATATATATATATATCTATATATATATATATATATATATATGTATGTATATGTGTATGTGTATATATATATATATATATATATATATATATATATATATATATATCTATATATATATATGTATATATATATATATATATATATATATATATCTATATATATATATATATATATATCTATATATCAGATATATTCATGCTCACGCAAGAGCGTAAAAATTTCCACCAGTTTAGAGTTAGGCTTTGATTTAGATAATTTCATACATAGATATCTCCACGATAGAAAGACAGAAAGATAAGCACAAGCGATTCTCGAGGCTCAAGTTAAAGAGAACTTCCGATTAAAGAGAACCCGTCTCTTTCATGTGGTCACGTTCATTAAGGATTTTAGTCTCCACTTTCCCGTCGTTACGCGAAGTGGAAATGGAACCTTTTGGATCGTTTTTGTCTCTACCGCAGCTGGGTCGCAGGTATGGTGGTTAGCGGTGTCGTGGTATACCACTCAGAAGTCGCCGGTTCGCGTCTCCCCCAGGGCGATGAAAAATCAGTGGCTCTGTAGCATGAGTAGTTATCGTTGCGGTGTGCGGTCTGCGGTGGGAGGTTGAAACCAACGTTCTTTGGAAGCTCAAGTCAGTGGCCCCTTTGGTGTGCTTGTTCCATGTGAACAGGTTTCTTCTAGTGAATCTTAACGAATAATAATAATAACTATTCAAGCGCGTTGTGAATTACAGTGGATAGGAGATTTTGATAATGTATGCATTTGATGATGTTTTGTTCAAGATGCCATTGTGTCATACCGAAAACTCAAGGACCCAGAAAACAGGAAGAACGATAATAATTAAAAAATCCTCATAGTTAGCACGAGTCTTCAAATGGAGAAACAAATCCACAGTTTTGTAAATGTACATATATTTAAATTTAAAACTTTAAAGATAGCTTTCGGGAATCTGTTCGGTTCCCCTTATCAATCTGATTGATAAGGGGAACCGAACAGATCCGAAAGCTTATCCTTAAAAATTTTAAATTTAAATATGTACATTTACATATCTGGATTTGTTTCTCCAAAATCGGTAATAATAATAATAATAATAATAATAATAATAATAATAATAATAATAATAATATAATAATAATAATATAATAAGGACTGAAGGGTATAAAGCTACCAGATGGGAGCAACATCAAACACATAGATGAGACGGGGTACAAATACCTTGGAATAATGGAAGGAGGGGATATAAAACACCAAGAGATGAAGGACGATCAGGAAAGAATATACGCAGAGACTCAAGGCGATACTCAAGTCAAACTCAATGCCGGAAATATGATAAAAGCATAAACACATGGACAGTGCCAGTAATCAGATACAGTGCAGGAAAAAATAGTGGAATGGACGAAGGCAGAACTCCGCAGCATAGATCAGAAAAAAAACTAGGAAACATATGACAATACACAAAAGCACTACACCCAAGAGCAAATACGGACAACTATACATAACACGAAAGGAAGGAGGGAGAGGACTACTAAGCATAGAGGACTGCGTCAACATCGAGAACAGAGCACTGGGGCAATATATGAAGACCAGAAATATACAGAGACAGGAGAATGACAAACAGAACAGAGGAATGGCACAACAAACCAATGCACGGACAATACATGAGACAGACCAAAGAATTAGCCAGCGATGACACATGGCAATGGTTACAGAGGGGAAAGCTAAAGAAGGAAACTGAAGGAATGATAAACAGCGGCACAAGATCAGGCCCTAAGAACCAGATATATCCAAAGAACGATAGCAAGCGAATGTCCGGCACTTGCACAGAACCACTACAAAAAGAGGCATGATTCAGTGGCAAAAGCCCTCCACTGGAGCCTGTGCAAGCAACGACCAGCTACCTTGCAGTAATAAGTGGTACGAGCACCAACCTGAAGGAGTGATAGAAAACGATCAGGCAAAGATCCTCTGGGACTATGGTATCAGAACAGATAGGGTGATACGTTGCAAAATAGACCAGACGTGACGTTGATTGACAAAATCAAGAAGAAAGTAATCACTCAACGATGTAGCAATACCATGGGACACCAGAGTTGAAGAAAGAGAGGGACAAAAAAATGGATAAGTATCAAGACCTGAAGTTGAAATAAGAAGGATATGGGATATGCCAGTGGAAATTGTACCCATAATCATAGGAACACTAGGCACGATCCCAAGATCCCTGAAAAAGGAATCTGGAAAAACTAGAGGCTGAAGTAGCCCCAGGACTCATGCAGAAGAGTGTTGATCCTAGAAACGGCGCACATAGTAAGTGTTGGACTCCTTAAGGACCGGCAGGATGCAACCCGGAACCCCACACTATAAATACCACCTAGTCGAATGTTGGAAGACTGTGATAAACCAAAATAAAAAACAAATAAAAATAAATAAATAAATAAATAAATAAATAAACTAACAACAACAACAACAACAACAACAACAACAACAACAACAACAACAACAACAATAATAATAATAATAATAATAATATAATAAGAATAATAATATAGATTTTATTTTTTAGAAATAATGGCTTATTTCGCCGCGTGTATTTTGTAGAGAAGAGAGGCACCAATTTTGACTGTATTTGATCATGACCTCCATAGGCGATCTGCTAGCCTATTTAAGTACCACGGAAAAAGCCGCTATTCGGAAAATAGAGAAATATCTCTACAAGTGTAACGCTGCTGAAGTACCCATTACTTTTAATAAAGTATGCCTGAGAGAGGGTCTGCTTCCTGAGTACCATGATAATAATAATAATAACAACAATAATAATAATAATAATAAGTGTGTGATCCTAGAATTGGCGCACATAGTAAGAAAAGTGATGGACTCCTAAGGAAGCAGAATGCAACCCGGAACCCCACACCATAAATACCACCCAGTCGAATTGGAGGACTGTGATAGACCACAAAACTAAATAATAATAAGATATAAATAATAATAATAATTCTTGCAAGGTTAAAAACCCTTAATATACAAGTACTTCAAATATTGAAATACTTTTATACCGACAAAATTGTTCTTATCGTAAAAAAAGAGATCCCCCTCCCCCCCCGCGGGGGATGATGGGGGTTTTACCGAATCGGTTATCAATTACTTTAATGAATCGTCCCATTTTTTTCCCGAGATTCCGACATTTACCTTGACCTATGGATGGAGCAGCTCCGAGATTTATGGACTCCGGAGATGGCTTTGAAATCCCTCAAGATTTGAGGGAAAATCATTTCTTTGTCAATCTGTCGGCGTAATTGCCTTCTTCTACTTCTCATTATATAACATTATCTTATTTAGCCTATTTATAACGAAAAGATAGAAAAAAGGGAAGATCATTTTTTGTTTTTGCGTGGCAAAAAATTAATTATAATACATTGAGTAATTTCTAATAAAACTGAAAATGAATTAAAGTAATACGAGTAGCGTAGAATTTAATATATAACTAAATAAGTAAATAGGTGAATAGTTAAATAAGATGTTAGGCGGAAAACACGCCTCTCTTTAACCCCACAAGCATCAACTTTCATAAAACAAGATAACTAGGCTGAGTAATATTTAGTACGAATAATCTACGTACAGTATTTTCAGATCGAAATGATTTACCCATTTTTGTTTTTTCCTTTTTTTTTTTTCTTGGCTTATTGCCGTCACTTGGGAAAGAATGTCGTCCCCATTCATGAAAATTAGCCATGCATATTAACGTCGGATTTTAACCAATACACCTGTTTGATGTCAGCCATCATAACATGTTTGCATTTGCGTTGAAAATTTCATAATAGTGTAGCCCCCTAATCTCGCATGAGAGAGAGAGAGAGAGAGAGAGAGAGAGAGAGAGAGAGAGAGAGTTTTTTAGTTTACAGTAAAAAAAATGTAATGTGCCGGCTTTGCCTATTCGTCCGCCCTCAGATCCTAAAAACTACTGAGACTAGAGCGCTACAGATTGGTATGCCAGATCATTCACCCACCATTCATCAACAAACCAATTGCAGCACTCTAGCCTCAGTAGTTTTTATTTTATTTAAGGGTAAAGTTAGCCATGATCGTACTTCTAGCAGCATTATCGTACCAAACATAGGCCACCACCGGATCATGGTTGAGTTTCATGGGCCGCGGCTAATGGTTTTACGGGCTGTGGCTGAGGCCATCCACCGGACAAAATCTATTGCGCATTTTTTTTACTTGTTTTTTTCTCATCTCGGGACCAGAATTAAGGTATTTTATTCTCCTCAACAACCTGATGAGGTTTTTGCTTCCAATTGGCGAAATTTTAATTGGCGCAAGAATGAGATAATTAAATGATTCCATATGTGTCACTGGTATGTTATGAAAGGAAAAGCACAAGAATGTGAAATATGCTGTGCGAGAATTTTAAGAGGAAAGATATTCTGAGCTTAAAAAATCCTGAAATTTCTTGTTATCTAAAAGGCAAAGGTATGAAACACTAGACGGTTTTAGAATAAGAACCTACAAAATTAATCGTTTACTGCATAATTATTTTCAGTATAATGATAAACGTTTTTTGAAAACTGGACGTTTTTAGATTAAGATCCTACGAAATTTATTTTTACTGAGATTTCTTAAGTATAATGATAAACATTTTAGTCGTCAAATAGAACCTTTGGATCGTTTTTGTCTCTTCTGCTGCTGCGTCGCTGGTATGGTGGTTAGTGGTGTCGTGGTATGCAACTCAGAAGTCGCGGGTTCGAGTCTCCCCCAGGCGATGAAAAATCACTGGCTCTGTAGCATGATCAGTTACTGGTGCAGCGTGGGGGCCTGCGGTGGGAGGTTGAAACCAACGTTCCTTGGAAGCTTGGATTTTAAGTCGGTGGCCCCTTTGGTGTGTTTGTTCCATGTAAACAGGTTTCTTTGTATCCGAAAAATACCACCTAAAAATCTTTAAACTTTCATAAACGAGGGAAAACTATCTAATTTCAACTTCATTATTGATATGTTTGTGAAAGTTATAACCGAAATATATAATTCAAAATTGTATAGAAATTTATCTTGAAACGAAAAACAGACTCGTGAGGCAAACATTCTTGTTCATGATAATGTTTATTTCCCTCATCCTATGGGACCCAACCTTTTGATTATAATTTTTACCGCATCAGTGAAATGCAAAAGTACCTTTCGATTTTCACCTGCTCAACGAAAGCATATCAGAACTTTTGAAGCACCTAACGGCCTCATATTACCAATTCATTCGTCAGTAGTTTTAATTAAAAGCAATCATGACATATACTCGTATTTCGTTCAGTGATTCCCTTTTCATCATTAGCATATCAATAAAATCTGTCGAAATATATCAGGAAGTTATTTTGCAGGAAATTTATGAAATTTTACTGAGATTTTGTTGACAAATTAACTACAGGAACGGATGACATCATTCGCCGAGCATGATATTGGTCATTTTTTTTTGTACTCATCGTACTATTTTCTAGAGCTTCGTAATTCTTTCGCTCGTAGTCATTCATTGTAGCATTACAACAACAAAAACAACAGCAATAATAATAATAATAATTAAAATAATAATAATAATAATAAAATAATAATAATAATATAATAATAATAGTAGTAGTAGTAGTAGTAGTAGTAGTAGTTAGTAGTAGTAGTAGTAGTAGTAGTAGTAGTAAATGCAAGCAATCTCATTTAAAAATTGTCATAAGGACTGAAACAACGCAGAGTTTACGTTTTTACATTTCAGACGTTTGAACAATATAGGAATAAAGGAATTTTGAAAAAGATATAATTCGGAGTTTAAGAAAAGATATGTACGAGTTTTTACTTTATACAAAGGTAACGCAAGTAGAATACAGGTAAATTTTAGACCAAATGTTCACTGTGTTGCATGATCTCATGTCATTTGTTCCCTCGGTTATAGCGTCTGCCGGAATAAGAATTCCTCCATGGATTCTTGTGATCATTCAGCAATGCGAGGGAGATTTTCATTCTCTTTGTGATCGGGCTCTAGAAAATAAAGAAAAAAAAGAAGTAGGTGGTGGGTGTCATGGAAAGTGTTGGGGGTGGGGTGTTGGTGTTAATGGGGGCGGCGGATAGCGGTTTCTCGAGGTGTGCAATGCAAGAAATTGAATGGGAAAATTATTATTATTATTATTATTATTATTATTATTATTATTATTATTATTATTATTATTATTATTATTCTACTGAATAAAATAGCAGATTTCAGTGAGTTAGCTTATATATTATCTTTTCATTTTTCTTATTACTCGCGAGTAATAAGAAAATAGAAAATAAAGAAAGATATACACAAGATTTATTCGGTGAATTCTGCCATTTTATTCAACAGAATTGGTTTAAAAGAGGGTCTTCTTCCAAAATATTATTATTATATTATTATTAGATTATTATTATTATATATTATATTATTATTATTATTATTATTATTACCTTATTATTATTATTATTATTATTTTTCTCTCTAGCACAGTCCTCCAATCGACTGGTGGCATTTATAGTGTGGGGTTCCTGGTTGCATCCTGCCTCCTTAGGAGTCCATCACTTTTCTTACTATGTGCGCCGTTTCTAGGATCACACTCTTCTGCATGAGTCCTGGAGCTACTTCAGCCTCTAGTTTTTCTAGATTCCTTTTCAGGGATCTTGGGATCGTGCCTAGTGCTCCTATGATTATGGGTACGATTTCCACTGGCATATACCATATCCTTCTTATTTCTATTTTCAGATCTTGATACTTATCCATTTTTTCCCTCCCTTTCTCTTCAACTCTGGTGTCCCCATGGTATTGCGACATCAATGAGTGATACTTTCTTCTTGATTTTGTCAATCAACGTCACGTCTGGTCTATTTGCACGTATCACCCTATCTGTTCTGATACCATAGTCCCAGAGGATCTTTGCCTGATCGTTTTCTATCACTCCAGGTTGGTGCT